>NC_073746.1:7870379-8150379 GCF_029784135.1 Toxorhynchites rutilus septentrionalis
CAGCAGCTTTGATGGACGACTACAAATCATCCACTAAAGCTATAAATAGTTTAATAAGTCTTATGGCTTTAACAAGATTCATCGACGGGCTAAATGACGAGCTATCAATGCACGTTAGGAGTTATAGACCGCAATCCCTTGAGGACGCTTACTCCATAACTATGCAATATTCTAATGCAGCATATAGACAAAGACTCAACAAACAAACAATAGATCAAAAGACGACCAAAGCAAACAACTTTAGACCATCCGATAGCACCAACAAAAATTCCAACTTGAACCTCAACCCGTTCAATCAAAAACCAAACAATTTCAACAACGGTGGATCTTCGAATACGAAACCATCCTATCCAATTGCAAAGTCAAATGGGTCCGGTAGATTTGAGAATAGAGAGCCGCTACCAGACGACGATGTTTCCATGAGAACAGCAAAATCTCGGACGGAGGTTTATAACCACGAAACTGGGCAAAGACAAAAAAGGGACGACGGCAAAAATTGTGAGGATGAACACGACACCCTAAACACCTAAAAGTCAATCTTAAACTCGGAGGACGACGATTATTTTGTCGACGAGGAGCTAAATTTTCACGTGGTAGAACAAGCACAAAGAAAAGTATGAAAAACGACAACAACTTCGTGCCATATATTACAATCCAAACTTCAAAGGGAGAGATGAAGTTTTTGATCGACACAGGAGCGAACAAAAATTACATTTCGCCAGCCCACGTAAACGTTGAAAACTGTAAATCAGAGCCCTTATCTAAGGCAACCAACATAAAAGGAACACACACAATCGACAAATCAGCATCCTTCGATCCGTTTCGAATTAACAAAAAATTAAAATTTTTCATTTTTAAATTTCATAGCTATTTTGACGGTCTTATCGGTTACGAGTCGTTGAGAGATCTAAATGCCAAAATCGATGTAAGCAAAAATATCTTGAGAATAGGAAAGAAAACTTTTCAAATGAAAAAAAGATTTCCCGAAAAACAAATAATAAATTTAACTGAAAAAAAAGAACAATTTATCAAAATCAGAACCACCAATGACGGAGATTTCATCATAAGCAGCGAAAGAAATATGGGAAATTTTTCAATTCTACCAGGGATCTACCACAGTAGTAATCATACCGCTTTTGTTGCAGTAGAAAATCATGAGGAATCGCAAATCGAAATAAACATGAATGAATTTGAATCTGATAACGATGAATTTGTCACAGCCGAGAAACCCATAGAAAGCCCTAGAAATAAATTCAGCATCTTAGACGATTCGTTGAATCAACAAGAAAGAAAAGCTTTGGATGACATTATCGGCGAATATTCTGAAATTCTATATTCCGATGACCAGAAATTAACCTTTACACATCGAATCAAACACCGAATTAGAACTGTGGACAATATACCGATTCATTCCAAGTCATACCGTTATCCACAAATATTTTAAACAGAGGTACAAACTCAAATAAGAAAAATGTTGAAGGACGGGATTATTCAAGAATCCATATCGCCCTACACATCACCTGTATGGATAGAGCCTAAGAAAGCAGATCCATCAGGTGTGAAAAAGTTTCGACTCGTTATAGATTACAGAAAACTTAACGAGAAAACCATCTCTGATAAATATACCTATACCTATACCGGATATAACAGAAATTTTGGATAAATTAGGAAGAGCGACATACTTCTCGACACTAGATCTAGTTTCTGGATTTCACCAGATTCAGCTAGACGCAAAAGACGTCGAAAAACAGCGTTCTCCGTGAGCTCGGGTAAATACGAATTCACAAGGATGCCTTTTGGACTCAAGAACGCCCCTGCGACCTTTCAGAGGGTTATGGATGCCGTTCTTAGAGATCACATTGGTGTTTGTTGTCTTGTTTATATGGACGACATCAAAGACATATGTAAAATTCTTCGCAAGTTGAAGGAAGCTTGTTTGAAGATACAACTAGATAAATGCTATTTTTTCAGATGGGAAGTTCAATTCCTTGGACATACCGTGACCAAAGATGGCGTAAAGCCAAACAGCGACAAAATAGAGGTTATTCAAAATTGGCCTAAACCAAAAAACGAGAAGGAACTTAAACAATTTCTCGGAACAATAGGTTACTATCGCCGTTTCATAAAAGACTTTGGCAAAATGGTCAAACCTTTAACGCAACTCTTGCGAAATGATACTTGCTTTGAATTTACTCCAGATAAAATTCAATGTTTTGAAAAATGCAAAGCACTTCTGACCATGGATCCAATACTTGCGTACCCAGATTTTACAAAAGAATTCATCCTTACCACAGATGCTAGTAACTTTGCAATGGGAGCTGTATTATCACAGGGACAAATAGGGAAAGATCACCCGATTGCCTACGCTTCAAGAACTTTAAGCAAATCGGAAGAAAATTATTGCACAACGGAAAAAGAATTATTAGCTATTATATGGGCTGTTAAACACTTCAGACCATACTTGTATGGGAGAAGATTTAAGCTTGTCACAGATCATCAACCATTAATATTTTCGATGACAAGTGCAAACCAAAAAATTATTAGATGGAAACTAGTTTTAACTGAATTTGACTTTGAAATAATTTATAAACCTGGCAGAGAAAACGTCGTAGCCGACGCCCTGTCTAGAATAAAACCAGCAGAAATAAACTCCAATGACATACAGGAAAATCGAGACGAACCCGACACCGACGGCATGACAGTACATTCAGCAGACACCAGCGACGATCATTATATTTGGACAACAGAAAGACCAACAAATTCATTCAAAAACCAGATCATATTTAAAATTTCTCCTACAGACATAGAAGCTCATGAACAAATCTTCACAAAATACCACAGATTTATAATCTCAAAACCAAACTACACAGAGCAAGACATAGTAACTATTTTTAAAGAAAAACTTAATCCAAACGGTATGAATTGCATCTATTGCCCTTTAATGCTAACACAATTAATTCAGGAAACATATCGCAAACATTTTTCTCATAACAAAATCTTCAAGCTCCTTATTTCACAGGTATTACTCCAGGACATAAGGCTACCAGAGGAACAGGACGAAATCGTGCGCAAAACTCACGACTATGCCCATAGAGGGATCAAAGAGAATAAAGCTCAAATCCTGTTAGAATTTTTCTTCCCCGAAATTGATAAAAAATTGAAAGTTTATATAAATAACTGTCCTACTTGCAAAAAATGTAAGTACGACAGAAAACCTCCGAAATTGATTCAAAAAACTAACCCCGCAGAAAATACATTTGAAACGATTCATATGGATATATTTTTTATGAGTGGAAGAAAAATGCTAACTATAGTAGACGCTTTTTCCAAATTTGCAAACGTGATCGCTCTTGAAACGAGGACTATCGTAGTCCTTAAAAGGGCAATCACAGAGCACATCAGAATTTTCGGCAAACCAAAATCGATAACTTGCGATCAAGAACCAAGCTTGACATCGCTTGCCTTCATTGGATTCATGCAGGATTTGGATATTGAAATTCATTTTGCGAGTTCAAGTAACTCAAACGGAATAGTGGAACGATTCCACTCTACACTCATTGAACTATATAGAACTTTAAATTCGAAATACAAAGACATGGAATTCTTCGACAAAATTAACATTCTTGTGGATATTTACAATAACACAATTCACTCAGCGACCGGCTTTAAGCCAAAGCAAGTAGTCTTTAACCACCACAATGAAACAAGCGCCGAAGAAATTTTTCAAAATTACAGTAAAATTCAGTCTGCCATTAAGGTCCTAATGGAAAAACGCAGAAAGCAGATAGAAAATGAAAACAAGGTAAAAACCTTGCCAAAAACTTTAGAACCAGGAGAAAATGTATACGTAAAAGTTAATCAGAGAATAACAAAGGACAAAGACCCATTCAAGGTTTCAAAAGTCGTGGACGATAACGAATTGACATTTAAAGATACTTACGGAGTAAAAATTCATAAAAATAGGATCAAAAAATGATTTTTTTTTCTTTTTCTTTTCGGTCTGTTTCAGGATCATTCCACTGACTTCAGCGACATTTTACCACGACGTATCGACAAATAACGGACTTTTGACCTTAAAATTAGACTCGGTTAAGATAAAATTAGGATACGACCGTATAATACATAAAATTAACCTAGATGAAATAGGACAAAATATAAACTATATCGAAAAATTAGCGAATAACCTTAATGTAACGGATCACTCACAACAAACAATCCAGTTTAAAATTAAAAAGGCTTATGAAAAGTTGACAGGATTTTATCCAAAACGTGCAAATAGAGGACTTATAAATGCTTTAGGAAACGTGATAAAATTTATAGCAGGCAACCCCGACCAGGAAGACCTCGACTTAATCAATCAAAATTTAGAGATGCTTGAAACTAATAGCAACAAAATCATAGATAATCAAATAAAACAAGTATAAATCAACAATGTACTTCAAGCTACTATTAATAAAGTCTCAGAAACCATAAGATCAATTAAGGAACATGTACAATCTCAAGACACGATAATTAGAAAAGACTTGGAACTCATAAATCTTATTTTGAATACTGATATCCTGATAAAAACCTTAGAAGACCTCGAAGAACAGATTGCCTTTTCAAAATCTAATAGCTTGAACAAAAACATTCTCAGTATGGCTGAAAAAGATTATATTTTGAAATTTTTAGAAAGCCATATTGTCATTAAATTTGAAGATGAAATTTATAAATTCGTAAGATCAGTTGTATCGCTACAAAATAATCACATAATCATTATAGTTAAACTCCCCATCATTGAACCGAACGAGTACTCATTGATGCAGTTAGAACCTGTCAACGTGAATGGAACCAGAGTCGACACGAGCATCCGCTGTGTGGCCAAGTATCAGCAGTCATTATACGAGCAGAGTGAGAGGTGTTTCATTGGCGACAATAACTTGCCAGTGAACGACGGTTGCATCTCCAATATCCTGACAAATCAAAAAGCCAAGTGTCCGATGCATAAACAACCAGAACGTCCAATAATCAAGGAAATCAGTGTCGGAACAATTCTCATCGACACAAATAAAGCAGTCTACATTTTAGACTCATGTGGAGAATCACAAATCATTTCCGCTCCAACTATTATTGAAACAGGTAACTGCACAGTTACAGTGCAGAATGTAACCTTCAGAAGCAACTCTAAAACTATAAATAAATCTGAATATCTCACACCCATATTTGGAAAAGAGATAGAAACCATTAAGAAAAAACCAGACATCGAAGAAATACACCAGATGAATATCGAAAATTTGGAGGAAATTCAGAGACTTAAGCTTCACATGATCAGCTCTCAAACGCTCGGAGGACTAGCGATAACCTCTACCATCCTGTCAATAGTAATCATCTTATGCATTCGCAGATACAAATCCCAAACTAGAAGTCAACCCCAACAGGATAAAAAAGAGGACATCGTCACCTCACAGATTACCAACAAGAAGTTCGACATCAGCTCCCCGGAAAACAATCAGAAAGGAACAGTAACCGATATCCTGAAGGACGAACCAACCTGCCTAACGAAATCCTTCCTTCCGGCACCCAGATTTGTCCTTACCAAGGGATCCAGAAAATCAACCGAGGACGCTTGACTCTTAGGGGGGAGACGTTATGAAAAGTCCCTCCCACACATTCATTTGAGCCCATAGTAACAACATGCAACCGAGCCTGGCGCGCCAGATTAACGATGATGCGCGCGAGAATTCGCCAGAAAGGAAAACAAGGTATCACCTTGCATAAGTACCAAGCCACCGGGATGAACGCAGACTCAGCAGTCTGTAGTCTTTATAATGGGTTCGATGCTAAAATATAAGTTAGTTCTAAGTATGATGTTATAGCGATAAGTGAAATCGTGAATAAATTTATTTTTTATGCTTTCCCTAACGGAAGCTACATAACTGGTATATGACCAGTAAAGTTTTCACCAACCTTATACTATTTCTGACAGAATTTATCGACGACAAAAAGAAATGAAGCTTTTAAAGAAGAACTACCAAAATGGCAGAATAGGCATAACAAATTAATTTTAACCATTTATAAAGCCAGACAAGAGACGAGGATTGAAAATTGGAATTACCCTGATTGCCAGATTAACGATACCGAAATAGCATTTACCCCTTATTCCTAGGTTTCAGTCTTTTAGGAAATTTCTCTGCCAAATATCAGGAGGTCTCTCTTGTAGATATTTTCCCCACTGGAATAGTTTATGCTTCCATTTTAACAATATACTCAGAAATACGAATAAAGTTTTCATTTGCTCTGCTTTCTGTTCTAACTAAATTTCTTCAGATACTCTACCTTAGAAAGAAAAAAATTACCTAAAGAACTTCTTTCGTAAACAAAATTTCTAGTAGAGATACTTAGACCTACAAAAATATTAGCACCAGAGTGGGGTTTCTTAATATTAAAAAGGAGTTCGTAGTTAGTAAAAGGGGTAGTGATTTAAGCACTGAAAAATATACCACAAAAGCAACAGGTTTAAAAAAAAACATTTAAAAATTCTTTGACGAAAAACTCCCCAACAGGTTTCATTTGACGAATTACTGTAAAAATTTCGTGCTAAAAATATCCATAACGGTTTGAACATCAGACGCACTTTATATTCATAACCAACATCGATCATCAGTGTAATGGAAAAAAATTGAACCATACAAACAAGCAAAAACCACCCCATACGAAGAAGAAGAAGAGACTCAATCGAAAATCCGTAGTAAATATTGATGCTTCATCCGGAAGCAAACAAGCAAAGGTCGTTTCGTACGTGCCGAATTTGGGCACTGACTGCCCTCCATCATCATCATCCTCATCAACACACGTGCACTTCCCGTTTCCTCTCTCTCTCTCTCTATACATTCCCCGGATTCACAGTCCTAGCAGGAAAGTGAGCCAGGATGCAAGGATGCGAACGTGACTACATTCAAATTGCAGGATTTTGAATACATTATACATATTAATATGTTTGTCTGCGCTACTTTGACACCTCTCTCGGTGGGTGGAGTTCTGTCGGCCGGTTCAGCCGGTTTAAGTGGAAGAATTTTACAACTTCATCCGGGCTGATGCTGGGTGTTGAAAGCGAGAGCTGCCATCATGTCGGTTCTGATAATGTAAGAATATGACGAGTTCGTTCGTTACATCATTATCGCATCCGTCGCAATCGGGTTGGAAAGACTTCGGCGGGTTGACAGTCTCGTAGCGCAAATCCTCCGTTTTGATCTGGAAGATGGGTAGCGATAGCTGACGACGGGAATATTATCATTATTTATATTAGATACATTTTCAAGCTCGGGGTTGGTAGTGCTGGAATGTTGGACCTAGCCCGGAAATAGCGAAAAAGGGGAATTAAATGCAAATAAAAATTTATTTACGTTGGCAAATCGAATCCGAAAAACGAGGGATCAGCGATAATTGAAAATCGATTAGTCCGCCATCGTGAGGTATGAATTAATCTATGCCGTTGCGGAATAACCTGCGAATTACAACGAAGGGTGGCTGAAATGGGGAGAATGATTGAGCATTGATTTTTCATAAACAATTTTGTTTATCTTGCAATAAACACTGATTCTAGCTCTGAGGTATTTTAGCGGATAAATATGAGATGGAGGTAAAGGTGAGGAGGTTTCTAAATAATGAAATTAATGATATAAAAACGATACTCGATTCCTAAAACGCTTCATAAACGAATTGATGAATAGGACAAGAAATATTTATTTCAAATCATGACATGAAAATACATAGCAAAGCAAAGCAAAATAATAAAGTAAAATGTTTTCGAAGGTCGTTTTTTTTTGTATTTTTAATTTTGGCTCAGATTTGGCAGACGCATTCTTTATGATCAAAAATAACAATATCATAGGTTTTCAAATTTGAATCTAGCCTTACTTTTGAGAAAGGCCCAGACGAAAATTACTTGAATATTATGAAATATATATAAAATATATTTAAAATTTTACTCAAAAACGGGTAGTTCTATATTATGGAGAAAGTATGTACTGTTAAATGTTAATGTTTTTAAATCGTTTTTTATTAAAATTTTAAATGTTTTTTTTTATTTTATTTCGAAAACAACACCTCAAAATCAAGTTTCTCACAAAACGTGTTTTCGTTTTTTTTATATTCTGACTAGCTGACCCGGCAAACTTCGTCCAGCTCAAAATTTGTTTTTTGTTATCAATATCTTCAAACATTCACATTTTCTTACTATGAGCAAGTTCATGGATCCAATCGCAGAACTGTTCCTTGATTGATCTTCTATTCGACCCCGTTGAATTAACCTTTTACTATAAAATTCCTAGTATTTCTAACAAAATTCATCATTATAATATCAGATTATTTTCAGATACAATTCTAGTTCAAGATTTTTCAACCACTTGCAAATAACATGTTTCTCCGTTACATGGAATAAATATATAATACAGAAAATATGATAGAATAAAGACAGCCCTAAATCGGACAATTGCTTCCTCGAGTTCTGCTCTTATCAACACATCCGGTGATCCTTTTTTTGGTATAGATAGAAGAAGATATAGGAGTGCGTTTCACCACATTAAAATCCATTTCCAGTTTCGAACAAAGATCAATTTCGCCAGCACAAACATCAAATGGACTAATAGCACTTGTCACTATGTAATTGTAGAACATGTGGGAATTTTAATTTTCCGAATTTTTCCTTTTTCCTTCAGAGTTTTCCGAAAATATTCAATTGTCATGTTTGGTTGGAATATTTTTGGTTGAAATATGTGTACTATTTTTATGGAACCCCCTCCTCAGTCCAGAGGACGGAGGGGTGTCATACCATTATAAAAACATTTCTCATACCCAACAACTCTCACATCCCAAATTGTGCTTGATTAGTTCTCGAGGTTATGCAGGTTATGTAAGTTTGTGTTTCGTTTGTATGACAGCCCCCCTTATAGAGGGGGGAGGAGTGTATTCACCATAGAAACGTTTCGTGCTCCGTAAAACCTTCACATGCCAAATTTGGCTCCATTTGCTTGTTTAGTTTTCGAGTTATGCAGAAATTTGTGTTTCATTTGTATGACAGCCCACCCTTAGAGAGCAGGAGGAGTGTCTTACCACCATAGAAATATTTATTGCATCCTAAAACCTCCACATGCCAAATTTGATTTCGTTTGCTTGATTAATTCTCGAGTAATGCAGAAATTTATGTTTTATTTGTATGGCAGCCCCCCCTTAGAGAGGGGGGTGGAAAGTCTAACCACCATAGAGTTGAATGAATGACGTTGAATGACGATGCACGGAAGATAGCTATAGGTGAGCTACCATTAAGCAACACTAAACAACCGTGCTTCGTGTTGCCATTTTTGTTGGTTTTTATGGGTTGTCAAAGATATAGTGAAGTGGTTGAGGAAAATGGAATAACGATGGGTGCTGGTGAAACAAATATTTAATCGCATGCGGCCGAGTGTGTGCCAAATGCGAAAATGCGTGCATTGGAATGAAGAAACAAATTGCGATATATGACCAGTTCGTGTATTGTGGTGAAATCGCAGAAAAATATGGTTTTTCGATCGAAGCGATTTCGAAAATCTTGAAAAAGCATAACATGCTGGGCACAGTAGAGCGGAATTTCGGATGTAGGAGGCCTCGTGAAACCTCAGATCACACAGATCCCCTTATTCGCCCTGTCCGGGTGATCCAGGAAGAGTTGGGCCTCAACATAACTAGTCGAACTGTGAGCAATCGACTTCATGAATCAGGTTTACATGGCTTCTTCAAAAAAGAAAAGCCATTACTATGGGAAGCCAATATCAAAAGGTTCCTGTATTTCGCAAAGAAACATGCTTCTCACCCTACTGCCATTTGGAAGAAGATTGTTTGGACCGATGCTTGGGCTAAAAAACACGAAGAAGCGTCAGCGAACGCGTTGATTGAAGTCTGAGCGTCTGCTATCCAGATTTACTCAGGTAGTTAAACATGGGGGAGGATCACTGTTTGTGTGGGGCTGTATTTCCTGGTATGGGGAGGGCAATCTTGTCAAGATCGATGAAAAGATCACTGGTGAATCATACGAAAATTAATCAAGCAAATGGAACGAAATTTGGCATGTGGAGGTTTTGGGGTGCAACAAATGATTCTAAGGTGGTTAGATACTCCTCCCCCCTCTTTAAGGGGGGTCTGCCATACAAATGAAACATAAACTTCTGAATTACTCGAGAATTAATTAAGAAAATGGAATCGAATCAGGCATATGGAGGTTTCAGAGCGCACCAAATGTTTCGATGGTGGTTAGACACTCCTCCTGATAACGAAAAATATTTTTTTGGCGGGACGAAGTTTGCTGAGTTAGCTAGTTATCTATAAAAGTACTAAAACACTATAATATTGATGTTTGCTATTTTAAATTCAATGAGCTTTCAATCAATCACCCTGGCATCATTGCTCACATAATTTCGCTGCCATCTCCCGTGTCCTCTCTCGCACACGTCTCTCGTTAATATACATTTATTGCACCCTAAAACCTCAATGTGCCTAATTTGATTTCATTTGCTTGAATAATTCTCGAGTAATGCAGAAATTTGTGTTTCATTTGTACGGCAGCCCCCCCTTAGAGAGGGGGTGGAGAGTCTAACCATCATAGAAACATTCATTGCACCCTAAAACCTTCACATGCAAAATTTGGTTTCATTTGCTGGATTAATTCTCGAGTAATGCAGAAATTTATGTTTTATTTGTATGGCAGCCCCCCCCTTAGAGAGGGGGGTGGAAAGTCTAACCACCATAGAAACATTCATTGCACCCTAAAACCTTCACATGCAAAATTTGGTTTCATTTGCTGGATTAATTCTCGAGTATTGCAGAAATTTGTGTTTTATTTGTATGGCAGCCCCCCCTTAGAGAGAGGGGTGGAAAGTCTAACCACCATAGAAACATTTATTGCACCCTAAAACCTCAATGTACCTAATTTGGTTTCATTTGCTTGAATAATTCTCGAGTAATGCAGAAATTTGTGTTTCATTTGTATATCAGCCCCCCCATAGAGAGGGGGTGGAGAGTGTAACCATCGTAGAAACATTTATTGCACTCTAAAACCTCAATATGCCTAATTTGGTTTCATTGGCTTGATTAATTCCCGAGTAATGTAGAAATTTGTGTTTAATTTGTATGGCAGCCCCCCCCCCTTAGAGAGAGAGAAGGGGTTTCAAACTATCACGAAAACCTTCGCCGGCCCCAAAAACCCCTACATACCAATTTTCATGTTGATTGGTTTAGTAGTTTCCGAGTCTATAAGAATCAGACAGACAGACAAACAGACAGAAATCCATTTTTATATATATAGATATGTTGCAACGAACAACTAATGAAGTTTATTACACAGTGCGCCAAGATGGAAAAATAATGGACGATAAATAATATTTTAAAAAATAGTTGGATTTAAAAAAAAAATCATTCGAATTCAAATGGAATCGATCAGGACGAACAATAAAAAGTACGGGACTACAAGGGCTAGTCTAGCTAAAGAACGTGATCATCCCATCAAAAATTCAATTGGACTCAAACACGAAAGAAGGAGTAACTAACCCAAAGCAACTACAACAGAGTATGAAAATACCAAACAACAGCTTAATGAACAATATTCGAAAGCTATAACTATTCAAGGAACACAAAAATATCATTCATTTATGCCAGTTTCCGTAGATAAAATGGAAGCAATTTTCAAACTGAATGATATCTGAAATTTAAATTTTATATTAAAGTTACCGTATCACAGAAATGGTAGCATTTAGCAAAATTATGCCTTGCATCTTTTTGACTGCGTACTTTCATAGAATATAATGTTATAAGTTTATCGTCTATTATTTTTCCATCTTGGCGCACTTGTCCTTTACAACATAAAAAAAACAAAAACTCCTGTTTTGAGAAAATTTAGTTTTAAGTGTTATTTTCGAAATAAAATAAAAATGAACATTTGGCTATAACTTTGTAGTACGAAGCGTTAGAATGTTATGTACCACCATGAAAATCCTACCC
Source organism: Toxorhynchites rutilus septentrionalis (assembly GCF_029784135.1). Classification (NCBI taxonomy): domain Eukaryota; kingdom Metazoa; phylum Arthropoda; class Insecta; order Diptera; family Culicidae; genus Toxorhynchites; species Toxorhynchites rutilus. The sequence continues at coordinate 7,882,386 of NC_073746.1, forward strand.
TTTCAATGAAAAATAACCACAGAATCATTTATTTGACATTTTTCTTTTATTTAACGTCTTTATATTTCAAAATAAATTGACCAACTAACCTCACACACGAGGTAAGTTGGACATTAATAGGCATGTTCTTTTTGAGCAAATAATAAGCGTTTTTTCCATTAGAAGTTTCCTTCATTATAAATAAATTAATTAAATCAAAACAAAAACAGCTAGCAAATATCATGTAGTCAAGTCGAAAAACAAATTCATGAAAATTTCAAATTATCATCGTTGCTGAAATTTAGTCAGGCAATTTTTTTTATCGATTTCGTCTCTCTTTCACTTTGCGGCGAACTAGAGATGCCTGGTTTGAAGAAATGTCTTCATTTTGAAAACACTTGATTTTGTGAAGATATTCTACGATTTTTAAAAGATATTATTTCCATGAAATTCTTACTATTGGCTGAAAATATCGTCAAAAAAAGTAGGGCTTTAGTCTCAACGAACGAAGCGGTCTGAATACATATTGTTTCTAGAAGACATTAGTTTATTTGCGCGAGAAAATTCGAATGATTGTGACATTGCATTTCTATTATTTTGAGCCTATACTATACAATGGATTAACCTAGATATTTCAAAGGTTTTCCGGTTACATACCTTTTCTACAACAAGATTCATGGATATGGTTTGAGTTACAACCAAAAATTCATAGCTGAAATAAACAAATAGAGTTATCACAGTTCTGTTTTTGTGTGAATAATTTCCTTTCCGATTTTATGGTGAAGACATTTGAAGACATTTTCTCGTACCATGTGAAGACATTTGAAAAAAATCACCTGGCATCCTTGCGGCGCACAACCGGTTTCTTGCTTGCATTTGTTTTGATGTCATTTGTACCGTTCGCCCCAAAGTATATTGAAATAACCTCCAGGTATACTACATTACTCGATGCATTATTGTGAGTTCTGATATTCAATTTGAGCGTTAATTATACTTAATGAAAATTTTACAGCAAAAAATATAAATATAACAATTATGTTGTAAGGGATTTGTGCGGTGGTTGGTATCAGGTTGTCTCGTTTCAAATACACTGGGTTTAGTAGTAAAACATATGCTTTCTATATCTGTTTATAGCTTGCGTAATGAAACGAGACATACCTAGAAATTTTATATGCATTGCTCTCAAATGGAACATTTTATGTGACCAACTAGCCTCTCTATATATGAAAAAGAATATTCATGAAAACTCGATAAAAATAATTTTAAAAGCGATTTCCATTGACATTTAAAACTAATACATACAGTAAACTTTAGTTTTACGTTAGAACCGATTTTCTTCATGATTATTAACCATTTTCAGAACCAATTTTATAATGCGCAAAGAATGAATGGTTTTTGGAAAAATCGGCATAACGTTCATATTTTTTAACCTACTTAATAAAAAGTTTTTCCAATTTTCTTATTTATTGCATCAGCAATTCATTATTTTTCATCCATAGATCGCTAATTTTTTGGACGCTCATATTCCATGATATCGTCACTAACCAACTTACCCCTATGGCCATCTAGCCCCGCCTTACCCTTCTGTCTCCATATAGTCCCAATGATAATCTAAAACATTACGGAAGACATCATATCAATTAGACCAACCGTCTCTGAGTTATATTTGTAGAAAATTTTCATCTTTGCTTGGCATACCAATCATTGCTTGGCATACCTTGTACCTTCCCAACTTAAGAAAGGATAGTGATGGTGATAGTGATAATGTTAGTACATATAGTACGTATCCTGAGTTAACCTATTCTTTTTTTGTCAATTGACCGTTTCTGCTAGAAGAAACTACCAAAAGTCATTGTCAATAAAATGAATAGATATATTTCTGTGAGGATCATATTCCTCCATTTGCTAACGGTAGCGAAAACGTGATTCGCTCACCAACCAAACGCGTTATGCTTTCAGGGGTGTGTCGGAAAATTCACTCTGATGGAGTGAATAACATAGAACTGCCAGCATACACGAACACATAATCTGCCAGCAAAACAAACCGAACGAAACCCGAATGATGAACGCCGCTGCAGTCGTTCGCGCTCGTGAACTGTTTACACTTTCTGTGCACCCTTCGCTATGACAGCGCGTTCAGTGTTATGCTGCATGTTGTGCGTTATGTTTGTTTCTTATTGGATCGGCCAGTCGGGATTTAAATAAACATTCTTCTGTTAGTCGCTACAGGGCGGACTCGATTATACAGAGCAATTCCACACCAAACCAGCCGGCCGCTGACCCGACCCTCTCCGTTTTTTTCATGATGGAAACTATCTACAGCTACAATTGTCATTAACATATGACCAATTTAAATAACGTCTGATTTTTTAAGAGGGTGTTTTCTTTGAATTTTCTTTGATCGTAACTCAAAATCCAGATGTCTGATTGAAATATGATGTTTGAGAAAGTTATTGGAAAATAAATTAACTTTTTAGGATAATATCATTTGAAATACACTGTTAAAAAATCTCACTCAAAAATTGAATTTGATATTAAAAACTTTTAAATCTTAGAACACCCCCCTATTTGTATATGTTTATTGGAAAACCCATCTAATTCAACAAAGTTTATCGTATAGTGGTGACCTGTCATACTCACCAAAATGCTGCTATGAATTTATTAAATTTAGCAATTACACTGAGAAAAAAGTTCAAGAGAAATCTCAAAAAAATTGCCGATAAATAACAGTGCATTTTTTTTTCAATGTATGGGAGGCTTGTTGACAATTAAATGGACTATTCATATTAGTTTCGTTCAGATTTAAAAAAAAATATGTTTTTGAAAATTTGTTTGCCATTTTTCAATGGAAGTATGAACAATTTCCTATATTTCATTGTCTGACCTTTTCTTGAAAATTTTTGGAAGAAAAAAATAACTCAAAAACTTTAAGACCTACCAGATTAATTCAGAGAATTAAATACAGGTTTCCTATAACTATTATTTAAGTTATACTTTTATTCAAAAAAATCTTTATTTATTTCTCGTCGCTCCACAAAATGCAACGAATCTTCTAACTTCATCTGCATTTTTTGGAATTGGATAATTTTGAATTGCTGAGAATTTAGTATCATCCGGTAACATGCCATATTCTGTTATTTTATGACCTAGGAAGGTAACTTCTGTGCTAAAGAATTTGCATTTTTGAGCGTTGAGCTTCAAATTATAAAATCTTAATCGTTCAAAAACTTGAGTCAAATTTAAATGTGATGATTAACTGAACATCCCGTGACGATAATGTCGTCGATATAAATGAAATGGGGTTAAACCGGCCATTGCTATGGTCATCATGCGTTGAAAACTGTTTGGACTTATATTTAATCCAAACGGTAATCTCGTAAATTGATAATGTCCGTTTTGTGTTGAAAATGCTGTAAATTTTCTAGACTCAGTATCCAAAGGTATTTGATGAAATCCTGACATGGGATCTAAAGTTGAAAAATATTTTGCTCTTCCAAGTTGGTCTAAAATATCATCAATTCTTGGTAGAGGAAATTTGTCTGCTAAAATTTTCTTGTTTAGTTGTCTGAAGTCGACAACTAAACGCCATTTCTTGTCATTATCACAAGATTTTTTTGGTACTAGAAGAATTGGTGAATTATATGGTGAAACCGAGGGTTCGATTATATTACTCTCTAACATTTTATTCACCTGTCTATTTATTTCATTATGTTGAGCATGAATTGTCTTGTAATTAGGAATATATACTGGAACTTTGTCGTTCAGAACGATATTCTGCGAATAGAAATTGTTTTGGGTCACATCCTCTTCCGGAAGACAAAATATATCTTGATATCTACTAATTAAATTTTTAAACTTGTCTTTAGCATATATGGGATTTTTTTCTGTATCAATGGTCTCAAAAATTTCATCGAATCTATCACTATTAAGTTTTTTGTTATTACCATTAAGTATTGAGTAATTATTTAAAATACTTAAAGTAGGTTTAAATTCTGAATAGTGTATATACAAAGGTTTGCTTGTTGTATTTACAAATTTTACATAGGGTTTTGCTGGTGAAATTATAGTATTTCCACAGAAAACTCCTGGATAAATTTCTTCTGAATGAACTACCATATCTTCTATGATATTCAAATACGGTATCCTTCTAACTACTTCACTTCGGCTTGGTAACATGTATGTTAGCTATATTAAAGGTAAGTAGCCAATGTTCGTAATCTATTAAGCACTTATAATTTATTAAAAAATCTCGTCCTAGTAGTGGTCCTGTCACGGTCGCCATTTCCTATTACTATTAATTAAGTTATACTTTTATTCAAAAAAATCTTTATTTATTTCTCGTCGCTCCACGCGGCCGTCCGCGTCGAGTGTCATACAAGAACTCTCTTAATGCTAGTTACAAAAGTCTTAAGCTAACTTAGCCAACAGTTTGTGGAGAGTTTCATTGGGAGGAGCCAAGTCGATTTCAAAGGGGAATAGCCAATCAATCGAATGCAGTGTTCGATGTGAATGGTGTCAAGAAATAGAATTGCTTACTGCGCTCATAAGCGCGCATATCGATTTCATGAGAAATCGTAAAGTGTCACGACGACTTTGTGTACGGTCGCGTATTTAATCAGAATAGAACTGGGTTTGTTTTGGTTTCTGGTTTATTGCCTTTAGCTGCGCGCGACATGATGTAAGGGTGCATTCATATCGCCCGCGCATGTTGGCTTGTTTACATGGACGAATGTGGGAGAAAAACAATTAACGAAATAATGCAGTTGCGCTTGAGGGATGTTTCGTGGGAATCGTAAATTGAAGTGACCACGCATGAGTCATTTATTTTGAAACAATCAATTGCTTATGAGGAGAAGATAATGAGATAATTTGTATATTGGGAGTTTTAAGATGGACTTTGGAACGGGGTTTGAAATCATACTACACAGGTCGAATTCGATTATATACATACTCGATTATATGTGAATCGATTATATACAATTTTGGACTCGATTATATAAAGTTTGAAAAAATATATATATTTTTTTATGTTTCAAATATGGCTTATTTTATGAAGAAATGTAAACTTTCAACGTTAAGGTGAAGTTTAAATGGCTATTACATGTACAGTGGGGGAAAAATCGTGATTTTTGAAAATTATTTCAATTTTCACCAGGAATTGATTAAATCGATATTGCAGCCAAATTAAGAAATATAGAAGTTGTGCGTCAAAGAACAAATTGTAGAGCGATTAAAGAACTTCAATTTAATTGATAGAAACAAACTAGTTTAATATAAATTTTAGGATAAAACTAATAATAACACATTAAAAACTTTTAAGTGTTTCACTTCCAAAATGTTATTAAAATCCACTAATTTAGTTGTTCCACTACTATATCCTGTACTAAATTTTCTCATCTCTCAAATGAAAGCATCAGAATCGTCTTCCGTAGCGTACTTTTTAATGCAGAGCCTGTTTGAGGCAACAGAGTCCGAAACAAAACAAAAGTTCAATAGCTCTGTCATTGTTGAAATTCGAACATATGCGTAGGAGGATTTTTTTCATCAAATATTATCTATCTATCACCTCCTGAAAGATTCTGGATAAATTTATTTTTTTCATGTGAGAAAAGTGTTTTCTTACTTTAAGGGGATGAATGAAAAATCAAATTCCTCTTTTATTTTCAAAAAACGAAAAATACATACAAAAAAAAAAACAAATGAAGAAAAAAAAATTTGACTCGATTACATACAGGATTCGATTATATACAGTGAAAAGAAATCAAAAAATGTATATAATCGAGTCCGCGCTGTATACGAAATCATTCAATTTTTCATAAAAAAATATAAAAATTACACCGAAAGAAAAATATTTAGAAAATTTAAATTAGTTTTCCCAAAAACAAAAAAAGTCTCCCATACATCAGAAGAAGGGCACAGTTTTCTATTATTTTCTATTAAATTTTATCTATTTACCCTCAATCAATCACAGAAACATCATGAGAATGGTTGGCCTTACTTTTTAGTTGGATTTTTACATAATTATTCACAAACTTTATCGAAACAGATCACAATAAAGTAATATGAGCGGGGTGTCTGATATCTTTATTATGCTTCGATACAACATACAATTTTGAAAGTGAAATGTACGTTATATCGATGTTACTTTGTACATAGTTTGCCATATAGAATCGCATGTAGATTCTATTTTTCATGTTACTTTTCTTTAGTGGTTATGGTTTCGCAAAGTATTGAAATTACATAAACTTTCATAAATTTATAAACTAAAATTTCTATCATTTTGGTGAGCCCGACACGACCCCATTATACGTTAAACTTTGTTAAATTAGAGAGGTTTCCAAATTATAATACAGCCGTTCCAAGGCAAATCGATATAGTGGTTCTCACATTCTCGTTCAAATTAGTAGTTTGTTTCGCAAAATATATATTATTTTTGTTTTTATTTTTTGTTAGGGTGCCCATTTCCATTCTAGGGTGATTCGAAAATTATTTTTTTCCATTTTTTACAAAAAAGACTTCAAAAAAATCATAACATTTGTTCTACTAGACCGATTCAGATGATCAACATATCAAATTAAATCCAATTAGCTTGTGTTTTTTTGAAAAATAATCATCTTTGTAAAACAATTGATAGATAGGCTGAATTACAAAAAAAAATAGGTGGGATGTTTTTAGATGTAAAAGAATAAATATTTAATTTTTTTTTGTGTAGAATTTTATAAAAGATTTTATAAATTTGAAACGTTTTTTCCGTAAATTATTCATTGATTTTCCAAGAACTCTATCAAACGCCATATTTTAATCAGACATCTGTATTATGAGTTACGATTTTTTTGAAAGGAAAATCAATGATCAAAAAATGAAAGAAAAGAAATCAGTCGAAATTTGATCAATCTAAATTGATCATATGATCATAAGTACTAACTGTTTGCTGTTTTTGACTGATTTGACTTAAATTTGCTTTATACAGTCTCCAATTTCTTCTCTTTCTTTACATATAATCAAATCATGTGTATATTGGAGCCACCAAGAACAATTTTATAGAAGAATTTTATTTTGGATCAAGACCAACTTTCTCACATAAAAATACATGTATCCGAAATCTCTTAGGAAACATTTAATTTGAGATTGAAAACGGGGCACGCAAGTCAAAACCAAATAAATAAAAAGGCATAGGGTAAGGGTGCTAAAGATGGACACCCTTTTTTTTCCCCCTGTTGGATGTGAACCACTGCGTCCATTATTCTGAACTATTGTGGTATATCCCATTTTTTTTGTACTCCGCTTCAAGCTTACCTACTGCTTATTGATGAAGAAGTAGACTGAAAGCTATAGCGAGATAGGTGCCAATCAGGAATACTCTGTTTGATAAATTTTATAATCCTGATTGGCGACGCAGACCAAATTTCCTTGGGCTCCAGAATAGCCTTATCAAGGTATTTAAGTCTGCGTCTAGTTAGAGCTCCACAATTACAGAGCAAATGTTCCGAGGTTTCGCTTTCGGTATTACAAAAACGACAAAAATCATCTTGCACTAAACCTATGTTTTTGAGATGGTATTTGCTCGGACAGTGTCCTGTTATAAGGCCTGTGATTGTGCCTAAGTCTTTCTTATTAAGACTCAGCAATTGTTGAGTAATTTTAATACTCGGCGTGATAAATTTTTTTGACTGGTTAAGTTGTACCGCCAACCAGTTGGCTAACACTTCCCGGTCTTCCCAGTTCTTCAGCTCACCTTTCAACACACAGTCAGAAATTCCACAGAATGGTTCTGGACCAGTGAAAGGTGAGCTTGAGCCGTTCCTGGCAAGTTCATCTGCTCGCTCGTTTCCCTCTATTCCACAATGGCCAGGAATCCAGTACAGTTGTACCGAACTTATCCGACTTAGTTGCCGTAAGAGGAGAATGCATTCCCAGACAATTTTTGAGGAGCATTTAAAAGCATTTAGAGCTTTAAGTGCCGCTTGACTGTCTGAGAATATGCAGATGTTAGCATGTCTATATTTTCTTTTAAGGCAGACATTTGAGCATTCTATTATCGCAGCTATTTCTGCTTGAAAAACTGTTGGCCAGTTTCCCATAGCTACAAAGATTTTTGTTCTGGGACCGCCTTCATCCCATATTGAACGAGAAGGTTCGATTACACTGTATGGAATGTCGTAGTTAGTCCTAGGTTCCATCCAATCACTGTTCATCTCTGAGGATGGTCCTACGGGTAAGAGATTCAGGATGCTCAAGTGACCAATTTTGTCTCCGTCTAGTATTTTTTTTCCATTGTTTAAGCTTTAGAGCGCTTTTCTTAGCCTCTAGCTGAACATGTTGGTTCAGAGGTAGTAAGTGAAGGATAGCCTCCAGTGCCTTCGAGGGTGTGCTTCGCATTGCTCCAGTAATTGCAATGCATGCTAGTCGTTGGAGTTTGTTTAGCTTTTTTGTAGCTACAGTCTCCTTGGTCTTTGGCCACCAGACTAATGAGGCATAGGTTATTCTAGGCCGCACAATGGCAGTGTAGACCCACATTACCATTTTTGGTTTAAGACCCCATGTTCTTCCTATCATTTTAGAACATGCCCATAGGGCTGTATTGGCCTTACTGATTATTGCATCTAAGTGCGCATTCCAGTTGAGTTTATCATCTAGGATAACACCTAGATATTTCACTGAAGCGCTGCATTTTATTCCCACTCCCCCAAGATATAAAGACTGCAGATGCTGTTTTTTTCTTTTTGGTGAATGGAACAATTGTTGTTTTTGAGGGATTTATGCTCAGACCTTCTGTGGTACACCAAGTTTGTGTAAGGTTTAAGGCCATCTGCATTCTGCTCGATATCACGTCGTCGAACTTGCCTCGTATCATTATGACTAGATCATCGGCGAAGCCCACAATTTCAAAACCTTTTGCCTCTAAACTTGTCAGGAGGTCGTCCACTACTAGTGACCAAAGGAGAGGTGATAGAACGCCTCCTTGTGGGCAACCCTTTGTTGCAATCACAGCTCCGAGATGATTTTTCTGTGTGTGAGCATGCCATGGATCCATTCGACTATACAATTATCGAAGTGTCTTCTTCTCATTGCCTGTGCCATTGATAGATAAGAAGCATTATCAAAAGCACCTTCGATGTCAAGAAACGCACATAATGCGGTTTATTTTGACAAGAGAGATTTTTCAATTTTTGTCACAAGCATGTGCAGTGCTGTTATTGTGGATTTGCCTGATTGGTAGGCAAACTGGTATTTGGATAGTGGGTGTTTGGACATGAATACAGACTTTATGTATTCATATAATACTTTTTCCACAGTTTTCAACAGTATTGATGATAAACTAATTGGTCTGAAAGCCTTTGGAAGTGATTTGTCGCGTTTTCCGTCTTTTGGAATGAAAACTATTTTCACAAGTATCCATATCGAAGGAATGTGCTCTAGTATCAGACTTGCCTTAAAGATCTCGATTAGAGACGGAATTAGTTTTGATTCTCCATTTTGAATCAGGGCTGGAAAAATCCCATCTACAAAATCCCATTATGCAGATCTACCTTACAAGAAAGGATCTCACTGCGTTTTCTACTCTGGCCCTCGTGAAGACTAACCCAGCAACTATGTTAGCGACATCCTTTGCACTTACGGGTCCTATGAGACGCCTTCGAGAGCATATTATGTCGCCATTATAGCCAGGATTTGTATCCGAGTGGACAGATGTAAATCCCGGAAAGTGAGTCTTCATCAGTAAGTCTAGTACTTCTGAGGGGGTTTTTGTGAACGAACCGTCATCCTTTTTAAGCGATCCAAGCCCGTTCGTGTGGTCTTTTGCCAAAGTCTTGTTGACTAGCAACGATTGGGGTATTTTCAATGCTTTCGCAGTTATATACTCAGGATTTTCGTTTAGATCGTCTCAGTTCTCTACTGTACTCAGTTAGGGCTCTCTTATATTGAGACCAGTCCGAGGTAATTTTTGCTCTGTTGAACAGTTTACGCGCCGTTTTGCGAAGCCGTTCGAGCCTTTTATTCCACCAAGGAACGTTTCTTGTCGAAGAAACTTTTCTCAGTGGGCAATTACTGTTGTAGGCAGAGACTATCGTTTCATTTAGTTCTTTTGTAGCTGATTCAAGCTGCTGAATCGACCTTATTTTTCGACACCCTTAGCAAAAGTTAATTTTTTTCGTCAATTTCACAAAAAATGTATAGCTATCTCACCACAAATTGATAGCCTAGGTCTCTTTCCATAAAAAAAATGTCTTTGAGGCAGAAATGAATGCGTCCGGCATCTCTGGAAAAAAACAAGATTGAGTCGGGAAAGACGGACACTTGGCGGGTAAGATGGACACCTGGGGTGGGGAAGATGGACACTAACTAGAAATTCAAAGTTATGTACTCAATAAGTTTTGGAGGTCTTCAAATATGCCTTAAAAATGATCTAATAAAAAGCATAGACTAATATTACCTAGAAGGGCTTGTAATTTTTCTCATTTTTTCGTGTCTAAAATAGCTTCTGACATTCGGAATGCCGAATTCAGATTACGTTCTAAAAAGCTGATTCGTTCATGATATGTGGTTGTACTTGCAAACGTAGTTAGTGGACATCTGTTAATAAAAGAAGGAAGAGATAATCAAATTGTTTTGAAAACTAAATGTTTGTCTTTTGCCGGTGGAGTGTCTGCCTTACCCGACTTGATTAGTATTTTATTTTCGTCAATATTTCTGAAGTAAAAATGAGAAAACTTCACCGCTGATTCGATAAGCTGGAAGAGAAGTGATGACAGAACATTGATGCAACGACAAATACTCGACAAAATTACTCGATAACAATGAGAACCTTATTTTCTGCTGTATTGTATATACTGTATTGCAAGTTTGTACATTGTCATTAAAATCTAAAATAAAATGTAATTTATCAACTATACAGGGGTGTTCGTCTTTCCCGACTTTCGCCTAATAATTTTGGAGGAATTTGTTTCAGTGTTTCAAAACATCAAAATGAGCGCTTTGCCATATGTAACAACTTTGTATCAGACAGTTTTTGTTTAGAGAATAACTGTTGTGCTCTAGATGCTAGTTTCCACTTAAATGCACTTCCTGGACCACTGTGCATTGTACTTAAAATAACCAATCAACTTTCACTTTGACGTTGAAATAATACATTTTCCTTGAAATAGGTATTATTAGAAATATGAAGAATTTTTTTCAAACTGTATATAAACGAATCCGACCTGTATTGGTTTAGCAACATAAGATATTCCTTTTTAATTCGAGGTACAGACATTTTAGTTTGACAAATTTAACAGAACATTTGAATGAAAGACATAATTCAATCGATACGGGACAAAAAAAAACATTAATACAGCCAATTCTACTGGGTTGAATTCTCCAGCTTCTAGTTCCAGTGTCATGTTGTTATTATGACTCCCTCAAGCTTTGTTTGCATTCCTCCTCAGACTGATAATTGTATTCCGAACGTGTGTTTCGTGACATCGTCATTGGCAGTTAATATTTATATCTTCTCTCATTGATCAGCAAAAAATACGATAGCGATCGTGCTTGTTATAACATAAATATTGATTACGTGCTGCCTTTCGAATGCAGCCCCTTGACGTTTATGGATATGAATAATTTTTAATTGCGCGATCCGGAATCAATGTGATCTGCTTTGTTCTTTTTTTTTCTTGGATCCAGCTAGACGAATGCAACTATGTTTATGGCACTATTTTTCATTGGATCACTGACTCCACGTTTTAGTTGTCATTTGATTCATTTTTTCTCAATATTGAGTTCATCGCAGAGGATGCGTGCAAACCTGAAGTCCCTCGCCGAGACGCGTGGGCAAAGCCTCCAGCTGTGTGTTTTATGCATTCGGACCAAAATTAAAAAAACACAGACACAAGAAAGAGAGATACGAAAACAAAACTGTTTTTACGATCTCTGCAACCCAACCAAAACAATTAAACAGAACGAAGCCGTAATTTATTAGCTAAATCATAAATTTTAATGTTCCTTTGAATGTTCATGGTTGACTGGTGAATCGAGACGTAGCGTGGTAGCTGGAAGCTTAAGCTCAAGCGAGCACAATACTAACAATGAATTACGAAAGATCGGTCCATTTAAAACCACTCCTGGGTGAGTTGGCGTGTTCTGCTGACTTGCGAAATCAACATGCGCGTTACAATGCTTCCAATAGCATTTGTTGTTGGATTATAACAGTTGGGATTATTATTTTTCGATGTCTTCTTTGTGACAGATATCTGTTGTCATTCCGATAATTACGACTGTTACGGCCAACAAAGGAACAACACAAATTTTATTTTTATAAACACATTATTCACAACACAGAAGAAAACTACACAAAAAACACTACAAACGCATTCACCGCAGAGTCTGAAGTCGCACCTGAAAAAAGAACAGTTATTATATTATATGCACAGATACGTATGCTTACTTAGGGGCTGTCCACATACCACGTGGACAATTTTAGGGTGGGTAGGGGGTATGAAAATGTCCACGCTTGTCCACGGAGAGGGGGCAGGGGGTATAGGCTATGTCCACGTGGACACGAAAAATGAATATTTTTTCTAATATAATCACAACTTTCCGCCTAACTTAAGTATTCCGTATTTATGAAGAAACGAATTGAGCTGCCTGAGAGTGCTTCATATATCATTGAACTTCTGTAATATCATTGTAATATCATCCTTCACTGAAATCCATATTCTAAGATAACTCGCGTAAACTGTGAGCGACCGAGATATTTTGTATGATCCTATAACTATTATAGTTGCGGGCTATACATAGACGTTCCTAGCTCAAACCTACAAAAAACGATTCCATAATGGTTAAGTTTCCATGATATTACACATATGGTTTTTTTTATCAAATACAATTTTCTATAGAGCATGTATAGAGCTCTCGAGAACAATTAGTCTTAGGATAATAATGTCTGTATAGTTTGTCATGCAGAATTTCGTGTAAAATCATTTTTTCTCGAAAAGTTAGAATTTTTTCAAAGTACAGAGCGGACTCGATTATATACAGTTTTTGATTTCTTTTCGTATATAATCGAATCCTGTATATAATCGAGTCAAAAAAAATTTTTTTTATTCGTTTTTTTACGCATGTATTTTTCATTTTTTGAATATTTTTATTCAATTTGGTTTTTGATTCATCTCCTTTTAAGGTAAGTGAAAAACTTAAAAGTAATTTTTTTTTTTTTTATTTAAGTCATTTATTTTTACAGGCTCAGTTACATAGGTTTAATGGAGCCGAACTCTTAGCTATACTTTTATTAGTATATATCAACATGTTTCCTTAAATCTAGGGTTAATAAAGTAGGAAACCGATTACTCGCGGTCGACTCGAGATTAGAAGGGTGACATAGTTTCTTTTGGAAAAGGAGGGGAAAAAGTAATTTTTATAATTTGTAATATTTTATTATTAATTTCATCGTAAAAATTTATATTGAACTAGATTGTTTCTATCGATTAAATTGAAGCTCTTCAACCACCCTACAATTTTTTCTTTGACACCCAACTTCTATCTTTCCTAATTAGACTGCAATATCGATATAAACTATTCTTGGTGAAAATTCAAGCAAAATCTTCAAAAATCACGATTTTTACCCCACTGTTTACCCCACATGTAATAGCCACTTAAATTGCATTTTAACGTTGAAAGGTTACATTTCTTCTTGAAATAAGTCATATTTGAAATATAAAAAAAAATATTTTTTTCCAAACTGTATATAATCAGGTCTATAATTGTATATAATCGAATCACATATAATCGAGTCCGTATATAATCGAGTCTGTATATAATCGAGTCCTACCTGTATTGGAATCCCGTCAATTTCTAGGAATTAATATTTCATTTGCTTGAAACGATCCATGCACCACTAGTCGTCAAACTTGAATCAATTGACCCAGTATTCTATTTTTTTTCAGAAAATTTCGCATAGATTGCAGTTGTAAAACATTTGAATTGATTGATTGAAATGCCTTTTAGAAGTCGAAAAATACTTAAAATTTTTCGTTTCTTAAGGGTTTTATTATTTTTTGATGATAAACTCGATTGTTTCTATCAACAAAATTAAAGCTCTCCAATCCTTCTACAATTCCTTCCTCGACACCACAATGTTATTCCTATTGTTATCTTTCACTATTTAAAATGTTCTACAACAGAATATTATGGAAAATTTTCTCATCTTTCAAATGAATTCAATTAATTTTTTTTTATCTGTATTATAGTGACTTTCAACTCATTTGGCTGGTTCGTCACTTTTACTTCCATTTTTGGAAGAATGTCGGGAGTGAGAATTGATTGTTCTATGTAGCGTACTTTTGAATTGGGATCAATTTCATGCAAAAACTGGTCTCAAGAAATGTTCAACTTTCATAGTTGAGATTTGAGCTCGATTTCATAGTTGGGAATCAATGAATCGTGAGTTTTCTGATGTAATGCTTCCACGCGAGCACTTTGGAAGCCATCTAGACACTCAATGCAGAATGGTCTATAAGGATTTGAAAAATAATAAAATATCTTAATACGCTATTAATACCCTCTGAAAATTCTCCGAACTATGGCGGAAAAGATTTTGAATTGCGCTACCGAGTAAAGGTGAATCGGAAATCCAGAGATTAGCAGTGATCGATCATATTCCGGAGTGGGCAAAGATTTTTTTCATCTAAAATTTTGAGTAACACTGTAACTCTGCCATAAAACAATGCAAAACAATGCATCTCTATAGTAAAATGTTCTACTGGAATAACATGTGAATCAAATGGAAGCAAATTAATCAAGTTGATTGAATTATTACTGGCGTCTATGTGATATCAACGTATTTTTTTTTGCAAGTGTTTAGAAAATCGTTTCCATTTATCCATTTATTTTTATTCGATTGGCGATTGGCAATTCAGATGCGAATTGTTCCTCATCTGGTCAACTGTAAATTGCGTGTTTCCGTGTTAGCAAAACCAGATAGCCTTTATATATTCGCTTATAATGGAAAAACAAAATATCATATACTCACAAGTATTTCCAAATTAACCTCATATGAAGCATGTGCTTTGTTATTCTACCCATTTCTCTACCATACAAAAACAATGGGCCACAACTGGTACAGGGTACAACTAGTGAAATTTGAAATAAAAACAACCTAAGGGGGGACCCCGGTCTGGAAAATCAAAAAAATCGAATTTTTGTTTGTTTTTGCATTTTTGGGAAGCTTATGCCCCTTTTAGATATTTGATTTCGTTGGAAAGTTACAGCCAAATGTATGACCTCACTTGTACGAATTTTTAAACGCGTTTTTCTCGATACCGTGTTTTTTCAACTGGTGGTATCAATATCTTAGCATCTATTCGACCGATTTAGTTGAACTTTTTTGTCAGCCTTTAAAAATGGATTATATAAAGCGTTACATAGCCGTTTTTTGATTTTTTGATCTCATTTTTTCGATTTTTTATGAGCTTCTAAACAGCGATTTTTTATAAAAAATAACTCATTTTTAACAAAAATGGCCGCCATTTCGGCAATTTTTCGAATTTTTAAAAACCCCTATGTAACGCTTTAGGTATTGTCCTAATGTTTCAAAATATTCATTGACATTTGTTCTACGACACCCCGTTGCTTTGGAACCGATACCACCAGCAAGGTACCAATTTTCAGACAGCATCTACGCATCCAGTTGTCAACAGCGTAATAATCATTATTAGTGCACTTAAAAAATGAAAAATACATCTACACATATACCTTAAACAATAACTAAAATACCCGAGCTCTTCACTTTATTCGTAACATTCGAAAAAAATCCAAGAAAATTAACTATTTTCCGACCTTCCAGACAGGAAAAAAATGGAATTTAGGTGCAAATCAGTTCTTTCCTTAATTATTTTGATTATAAAAGGAAAAATGTCCACGTGGACAAAGGGGGGTAGGGGTATGAAAATGTCCACGCTTGTCCACGGAGGGGGAGGGGGGAGTCTAAAACCGTGCTTTTTCTGTCCACGTGGTATGTGGACAGCCCATTATCTTTTAGTTAGTCACAGCCTGAAAAGATAATTGGTTACATATAATTGGACAACACATAATACTCACCTTTGAGGACAACACGACAATCATAACACTCGTATAAACAATAACAACCCAATTGTCACGGAATAGGGAACGCATGGAAACGAACTCGCTACACAAAGCATATTGTTTATAGCGAACATTCGAGATGGAACCCGACCGGAGAAACAATTGCTATAGACTATTCAAATGACTATGGACCAATCGAATAAATAGGGCACGAAAAGTTCAGAGCACGTTAGTCGCAATAAACTCATCGATCAGTATAGATCAGCCTTCTTGTCTATATTCGATCTTATCATTTCTCTACTACATCGTGGCTACCCGATGTCTACTCTACTTCGGAACTCTGCTCAGAAACTATCTGGGCAGAGACAACGACGCTCGTGAATATATCAGGCAGATTTATCTGCTTGAGATGTGAACTTTTTTCAATCATTGTGCAGACGGACCATTGAGCATTATAATTTTGATGAAGTGCGCTTGTCTTGTTTACCAATTTTCAGCTGTTCCAGGTTTGGTGTGTAAAAACTTTGGTCGATAAAATATTGCAAAATCATCCCATCAATAACGCTTCACTCGACAGTGCAAAATTCATTCGGACTTGACTTAAGATGACAGAATTATTTATAATGATTATGATCTATTATTTTACAGAAAGCAATTTCAAAAAATAGTATTTTTGCAGTTTTTTTTTAAATCTATAATAAATGAATAGCTCACACAGTGGTTAGTATCAAACATGTCGATTTGGGAGCTTCTGGTTTTATCCTTGATTGGCCGGGGGTTAAATAAAGTTCTTCCGATTTGGACACGCGCAATGAACTTGCCGTTCGGAATACAATAAAGGCATAGAAAATTTAACTAAGTACTGGTTAAAAAATTATGCAAGCTATAATGCCTGTATAGCTTGCATA
Organism: Toxorhynchites rutilus septentrionalis; assembly: GCF_029784135.1. Taxonomy (NCBI): domain Eukaryota; kingdom Metazoa; phylum Arthropoda; class Insecta; order Diptera; family Culicidae; genus Toxorhynchites; species Toxorhynchites rutilus. The sequence goes on from NC_073746.1 coordinate 7,899,332, forward strand.
ATTTCGTTATAATGGACTACTTTTTGAAAAGGACCAAATTTTTGGTTCCAAAAAACAAAAATCCAAAAGCGCTATATTTTTTTTATTTTTTTTTCTAGAAAGCTGAGGGTTTTTTTACATAAAATAGCTCAAAATCAGAGACTTGTTCTTCCTTTTTTTTATGTTATGATTTTTCAAATTTACCCGATGGCTCAAAAATTCATTTTTCACCTTTATTCCAAAAATGACTTTTTTCAAAAATTCATATTCGTATCCGCAAAGTTTTAGAGATTCGGAATACATGACATTTTTGTATGGAGAAGTAATGTTTTAATCATAAGATTTTTGTTTGTAATTTTCGCGTTTGCCATAATCTTGACATGTTTCTAAATAAAAAAAAGTTTGCAGATTATTTATATATAAAAATGTTACGAGTTAAACGTTAATAGTAATTTAAAGAAAAACATAAAAAAATTGTTTTTGGAAAAACTTTTTCCCTGTAAAACTGCCCATCTTCCGATGTCATGGCGATTTGTTGAAAAGAAATATTTTTTTTCAAAAAAATTCTGTTTTGAAAATTTGTTTGATATTTTTTAACAAAAGCATAAAGAGTTTCCTACATTTCATTCTTAACTCATCATTTTGTAGAATATGAGAAAAATGAATTTTATTTTTTAAAATAATGTTTTTTTTTAATGTAACTTTCCTTTTAAAAAATTGGTACTTTTTATGAAAGTTTAAACAATTTGCTACATTTCATCTTTTGACCAGAATTTCGAATAGTTTCTGAATTATGATTTTTTGTATAATATAATAAAAAAATTATAGGAGGTTGTGTCCAAGATACGACCGCATTGTTGACGTAGAACTACATTTTATATAAGTCGCTTGTTTATATCTTCGGATATCATTCTATAACGCTTTGGCGCAAAATCTTAACGTCTGCTTCGCCATAACATCAGTTTAATGCATTGATGCATCCTCAAAGGCACCACCAACCCAAAGCCCTTATGGTTACGGAAAACAAACAATGTTAACTGCTTGGAAAAAGACTGAATTATGCCACACAGCTGGTACCCTGCTGTAACACCCATCGATGCGAATTCGCTGATGAGTTTGTGAAGAGCGACCGCCTTCACCACCAGCTAGATTTGGTTGCTGCCTGGGTAACGGCGTTTACATTTTCGACCGACGCGCCGAAATCGCCTACTTCGCTGTTGTTCGATGCGGTGTCACACTCGCGAAGGCTCGGTTTAGTGCGAGCGCTTTTCACTGCACCAACATCGCGTGCATCACTAGATGACGCTTGCCTCGAAATTTTATTGCCCCTGGCAATGCGTCTTCCTCTTCTTCTTGCTCATCACACACTACGCAAAGTGTTCAATTTATGAAATGATACCTAGAAAGAAAAACACGGTACGAATAACGCCAAAAACGAACTGAAAAAACCACACGACGATATCCAAGTTGGATTACCACTGGTGGGGTCCAATCTTAGATCGAAGCGCAACGAAAGCAAAGTGAACTGGATTGCTCAACAGTCCGATGCCGAATGAAAGTTTGTCTCAGCGAGATCCACTGTTTATACTCTAGGCAAGTATTCCCCTTCATTCTTCTACTTTTCCTTTGTTCACGGAGACTTTAAATCCTACGACTTCCCCTCCGTTGGTCGTCGATAAGTTGCTCGTTACTGATAGCTCTGTTCGGGAAAGCATACAAATGTACAGAACAAATGAATGGAAAATGGAAACGCTCAAAGTTTTCATGAATTTTAACCATTCTAAGGGAATTCTAATGTATAGCATATTAAACAAATCTTACGGAATTTCCGATTCGTTTAGTATGCAAATCGCCAAAATCCGTTCGCGGCAAAAACAGTTATTAACGTTAATTTTATTTCATAAAAACGTGACCTGTTTTCTGATTTGGCACCCTTAATGAAAGACGTAGTTCTACGTCAAAAAAGCCAATGGCCAGTCGAGTTGGCATTAAATTCGTCAATTCCCTCAAGCCGGTAAATTTATCGACAGTGAAATTTATTCCGACTTTCAATGCGGACACGCGTGTTATAGACCTCTTGCCACTCAGAATACGTTGGAAGCGTGTTATTTGACAAAAGAACATCCAACTATGTACAAGCAATAGTATACGTTCAGGAATGGCAGGAACATGATTTAAAAGAAGAGAAAAACGAGTTGTGGATCAACACTGGATTTTAAATAACTCGAATTCCATTCTTCTTTTCATTCATATTTGAAGTATGGGAACATGATGTTATGGATGAAGTCACATTAAATATCTCTCTCTCTCTCTCTCTCTCTCTCTCTCTCTTTCTCTTTCTCTTTCTCTTTCTCTCTTTCGCATGACGATTAACCTTCAAATTGACAGTTCAAAAATCTAGGTTAAAATGGTCGACCATTAAATGTGTATGACTTCATTTTACGGGCAAACCTGCTTCTTTCAATAAGCTCCAACTGACACCTTAAAACAAACAAAAAAGACATGAGAATAGGAATTAGCTGACACAGTGTCTATGTAGAGCGATGAAATGCATATCAAAGATAGAAAAAAATAACCTATGATATAATATATGATTTTTTTGAATACCGCACCGAAAAAAGTCGCACGAGATTTTTGATGCATTTTTTTGTGCGAATATACAAACAAATCGCAAAAAAATTGCATAAAAAACCGCACAAAAAGAGTTAATGTATTTACATTTTTTTATAACGGGTGGCAACTAAAATTTTGGAATTTCTTTCCGAAGTTGACAAATTTGTCTTTTTGATAATATTAAACATTTGCATTTTTCAAAGAAAAAAATTAAAAAATTGTTGTTCGAAAAACTTTTTCCATGTAAATGTGCCCATCGTCCGATGTATGGAAAACTCGTTGAAAATTCTAAGGGCTTATATCTATTTTTTTCAGAATTTTAAAAGCATATGTTTTCGAAAAAAATGAATTTCAATTTTCAAAATACTTTTTTCAATGATTTTTTTTCCATGAAATTCTTTGATAATGTTTAATGAAAACCTAAGTAATTTCCTACATTTCATTCTATGACCATCTTTTTGTAGATGTTATAGTTTTTAAATTAAGATTTTTCGAAAAAAAAGTTGAAAAAACTCAAAATTTAAAAAAAAACTACACAAAATATCAGACCTACAAAATTTTAGTCAGAGAATGGAATATAGGAAATTATTTTGGTTTTCATTAAAAATTATCAAAAAAATTTATTGGAAAAAAAATATTTGGAAAAATAAAAAAAATCATTTTTCTCGAAAACATATGCTTTTAAAATTCTAAAAGAAATAGATATAAATAGTCCTTAAAACTTCCAATAAGTTTTCCATACCATAAGACATCGGACATTTACTTCGAAATTTTTTTTCGAATAACAACTTTTTCATGTTCTTCTTTGAAAAAATGCTATTAATGTTCAATTCGTCGTTTTTTTGACGTGGGATTACGTCTTTCGGGAACATATTGGGGTACAAATTGAAAATTGAAAATCGAGCAGATCATGAAAATTGTCCAATTTCAAACGGTCATTGCTCAGTCATTTCATGATGAATTGATAAATTTCTTGTGTCAATCGATTCCGACACTCCATAACAATTTTTACATTGAATAAAATAATATATGTCATGAAACTAACTATCGAACAATTGAAAAATCTCAACCCCTATCCTAACGGAAATACCCACTTATGATTGGTCGAAATTGACGACACATGCGGCGGACCCCTAACAGAGACATCAAAACCAAGCTGCTTGGGGAAAATCGGCATTGCAAACATATGAAATTAGGGGGAGCTTTTGCTCCCACCGATATGTGCTCCCTAACAGAGACATCAAAACCAAGCTGCTTGGGGGACACCGGCATTTCAAATATATGCAAGCCGGGGGCATTTTTATATCGCAAGTAAGGTAAGTGATACGATTAATTACAGCAAATAAAATTTAAATTTGGAGCTTTAATGTTCAATACTACATTTAAATTTGCAAGTCATTCGTGTGTTTGATGATGCTTATACCCAATTTATCTGAATATAGATTGCAACCTATCATTTTTTTAAATTTTCGAGCTACCACCACGATGTTTGACCAAATCCTTTGATATCAAAATAGCATTTATCTTATCGTTGGTGAGCTGATTTTAAAGCTTATTTTTGTTCTGATTATATTCAGAAAAAAATCGCTCGACGGTTGCCGAGGAGTGAGGCCGAGTGAGAACGCTACAAACAAAGCATCGAAGCGCCGAAATGGCGAGTGAACCGTCAATTCTTTTTAGGCATTAAATTTTTGTCCACCAACCCTGCACATGCTCGTTTTCTGAAATCGTGGTTTCCTTACGGAGTAATTTTATCTTTAATTAATTCTCCACATCTTGCACATTCCTGAAAACGCTTCTAACGCATTAAATGCTAGCCAAATTGGAAAAGTTTCTGGGATTTAGCATAGCCGTAGACTTGAGCGTCGAATCATCAAAATTGAACCTTTTTCTCATTTGTTTGATCAGCTCCACGAAGGAACTACGACAAATATTATTTGAAATGATCTGCCTTTCGCAGTCCATTGTTCTGATAATTTCTTCTTCTGCTATTCCAACCTAAAATTATTGTCTGCTATTTCAACCTAAAATTATTATGAGGGGGAATGATCAAATAAAAATCTTTCATCTCTTCATGTAGCATCGTGCATTCAGGTTTTTCAGCCTGGAACAAACGATTCAATCTATTGATCTAGGGCAAAACATACGTCGCACCGTTCGACGCGAATCCTTTCAGATAATCCTTGTAAGGAATTTTCTTCATTTTGAAACTGATCAATCATTGCATTGTAAATGCTTTTATGATCAGCAGCACCAAGCGATACTACGGTGTAAAAGTCGTCATGTACCTCAATGTTGCATTGTTCCAACGTAAAAAATTTCACAAATGAAAAAAAATATGTACCAATCTGTACTTATTGACGAAAATCTGTACTCTGTATCGTACAGAATCTGTACCAAAAATAACGAAAAAATCTTTACCATTCCAGATGAATCTATACGTATGGCAACACTGTTTCTGTCATCATCACTCGGTAAACACTGGTGGAGTGAACAAACAATACCCAATAACCAAACAAAACGGCCCTTTTCAGGGCCACCAAATCACTATCAAAGAGTTTAACGATGTAATTTTTCAAACATCCAAAATCAACAGATAGCCTAACGGAATCCTCCGTCAACTATGCGGTCGTGTCTCCCGATGTATGGACGACTTGAAATTTTAAAGGCTATTCATATATATATATTTTTGTGCACCCGTGGCCGAGTGGTTAGCGTCATAACTAACATGCCGGGTGTTCGGGTTCGATTCCCGTTCTGGTCGGGGGAATTTTTCGTCAAAGAAATTTCCTCCGACTTGCACAGTGATCACGCCTATTCTAGAGCTTGCCACTCAGAACGCATTCAAGGCGTGTTATTTGGCATAGAAATCTTAACTAAGTACTAATAAAAATGACGCAAGTAATACTACGTTGAGACGGCGAAGTTCCTCTAGGAACGTTAGTGCCATTGAAGAAGAAGAAGATATTTTTGAGAATTAAAAAAAAATACGTTTTTGAGAAAAATGAATTTTATTTTTTTTAAATAACTTTTTTTTCAACGAAATTTTTTTCCAAAATTTTTTTGGTAATTTTTTGTGAAAATTTAAATAATTTCCTACATTTCATCCTATGACAATAATTTTGTAGGTATCATAGTTTTCAAATTATAAATTTTTGTAAAAAATTAAGAAAAAAAATGTGGCCTTTTTCAAAAAGTAGTCTAATTGTTTTTCGAATATTTCAAGTATGCAAAGTTGCTTAAGTGACCCATGTCTTTACACCCACAACGTTTCACTACTATCTGAGATGGTGCTGCCAACTCTTAAGACGAGTTGGCATGAAATTCGTCTAATGATATTGATTTTATGTGGATAGTACACTGGAGAAATAGTTTAGTAAAAGCAGCTACCAAATCTTTAGTAGCAAAAACATTGGTAAAATATACACATTTTTTGTAAATATTACAAAAATTGCTTAAAAAAGATGTACGCAATGAATGTTCCTACCAGGAATTCGTATATTTTACTTCATACCATTAGTAAGTTTGTTTTGATTGTCATACCTAACAACTGTGATGTGCGCACTTTGCAATCGCCATTTGTCTTTTGGAGACGAAGCGATTCGGAGGTAAGCACTTTGTTTTTATTGAATTCAATTATGTATTCATCTCCCCCGAGAATTTGTTTTCATATTATCGGCGGGGAAAATATCACAAGAAATTTTGATCCATATTAACATAATTGACCTAATACCATTTTTTTCTTTTTTAGTTGGCCTTAAAATTATATGCAGTACAATCATTCATCATAAACAAATCGGAGATAAGTATTCGTTTTTTTACATCATTACATCAGTCACCTCGGTCGTGAAACTATTTTCATATTCCCGCCAAGGATAAACATCAGTTATATTCTATACATTACAACACTATTGACCTTTTTCCTTGTCTTTACAGCTGGCATGATCCCAGACTCGTAATACTTGTGTACCAAAACCATCTAAGCTATGGGATTGAAGGTAACGGCGAGTTTGTCGCTAAGATTGGAATCTTTCTTCAACACATCATTGACCGTTAAAAAAATTAAGGTGAACATACATAATTTATTGCATATCATTAACATATGTATTTCTTTTCTTCATAGGGACATGAGAGAACAAAATACGGATGAAACGTGCTAATTCTACCGTCACTCTGCTAATCAGCTGCTAATCAGCTAATGCAAATCAGAGCGATACAGCAGGAAGAGGAACGGGAACTTGCTTTGGAAATGCTCATCAAATTGAGGTGGTTGAAGCTGCGATTAAAATTTGCCTCTTGTACGCAGTTTATAGAATGATTTCAACGAGAATTATTGATGTTGTTTATAGAATAAGTTATTAGTATAATGTAAGTTACACGCAGATACACATGGCACCAAAAATAATATTGCTGACCCGATTAACTCATCGCACGAGTGCACCAAAGTACACATTTAGTGCTGAGTTAGGCAAGCGCAATCGATCGTCCGATCGACTTGTCGCCAGGTGTAGGTTTTTGTAGAATAAGCATTTTATTGTAAATTCATTTCGAGCAACAAATAAAGTCAGTTCTGATTTAGACTCCCTTGACAGCAGGTGTGATTCTCTTTTTTAAAAAGAAACTCCACCAGCTGAAATTGTAACTGGCGCCCTCACACGGGACCTTTATATTTGGTAAAAGTATAAGTTCGAGCTGAACGAAGCCACGCTGAGCATCCTGAGGAAGGAACCTTTCATTCCGGACCAAGAGCCGTCCACTGTCAACCAGAGGATTTGAGGGTGAAGGCGCGAAGCAGTGCACCAATTTAAGGAACCTACCCGGAGCAACAAAATAGGACCAAGGACCAAGGCGTTGTCCCGCGACGTTCAATGAGACGTTTCCTGATATTATTGTGAGTACAATAAAAAGAACAGAAAGAAATTAATTTTAAGAAGTGTGAAATCCCAATCATTTAAAAACTAAACTTTAAACGCGACTCGCTTTAATAATTACGAGCGTCTAGACCGGAGCACCTGGGTGCCGTAATCGAAACGCTGAATATCACAAAAGTGCTCAACTAACACTAATTAAACAAACTTTAAAAATAGACGAATTGATTAATTCATTAAATTCCCTCCATTTAACAACCACAATGGCAAACCCGATCCCGGATCCCGAACCAATTCCCTCAACCTCAAATTTTTCTCCACGGTTCGTGGTCGATACCTCCTTGTCATTCCACGAGAGAGGCAAAATTCCTGCTATCGTGTCCGATCTGCCAGATTTTGTGGGAAACCCCAGAAATCTATCCCAGTTCATTCTTGATGTGGAAGAAATCTTGGAACTTTTCCAAGACAAACAAGATTCCTTCCAATATTATCTCATTTTAAAAACTATTCGACGAAAAATTAAAGGTGAAGCTAGTGATATTTTGATCACGAACAACACCCCAAATGATTGGAGGAGTATAAAGGAAGTTCTTCGCCTTTATTACTCTGATAAACGTGATCTGATGACATTAGATCACCAACTAAAATCTACTTCCAGATCTCGAGGTGAATCAATCGAATCTTACTACAGCAAGATCACCGAAATTGTAACGCTGATCAGTTCAGCAATTGTCATGGACGAAGCATGGAAAGACCACGAGTCAACTCTAATAAAACTGTACAATATGATCGCCCTAGACACGTTTATAAGAGGTCTAGGGGAACCTCTTTCGATGTTCTGCAAAAATTTTAAACCAGAAAGCCTCGCAAGAGCATATCACTATTGTATAGACTATCAAAATTTAGACGCAAGAAATGTTGCTTTCAAAGGACATAATTACGCACCGGCTCCTGCTCCCAGATCTAATATTCCGCAACCGCTTCCGCCTTCAAAGCCATTCCAAATAATAAACCAAAGAAACTTTCAACAACCTATGAACCAAAGGAATTTCCAACATCCCACTAATCAAGGAAACTTTCAACAAAAGCCAAATCTTCCTCCCAAGTTAAACTTTCCCAACAAATACAACACCCAACAGCAGAAAGTAGAACCGATGGACGTTGATCAGTCCATACGCTCTAGAATGGTTGATTACGGTAATCGGCAAAAATTTTCTAGGCCCTCATCGGCCTCGATGCAATATCAGTTACCGGAACCAAAACGAGTAGCGCATCAATTAGAAGAATTACCAACAGAAGAAGAATATCTTCTTCAAACTGAAGATGTGAAAACTGATTATGATCAAGAAGAAGTTTCCAACGAATCAGAAGATGAAAACACTGTCATTTTTTTAGAAAGAGACATGAAATGGATGAGCAAATGGTGCGATTAAGAACACAAGTTTCTCCGCTACCTTACATAAAAGTGCCCACGACAAGAGGTGAAATTAAACTTCTCGTCGATAGTGGCGCTAACATAAATTTAATCTCTAGAAAATGGGCTTACAATTCTGGAAAAATCGTACATAAAATTCCAAATGAACCAGTAAAGGGTGTAACAGGTAAAGATTACGTTTCCGAAGTAGTTAAATTAGATATTTTTCAACCTATCGTAGACAACAAATTTGAATTTCTAGTCTTCGATTTTCATCCCTTCTTCGATGGTTTAATCGGAACCGAAATAATCTTCAATGAGAGTTTTAACCTCATGACAAATAAAAAAAATTTATATGTTTCAGGAGAAAAACAAAATTTGAAAATTCCTCTATACTTTTATTCCCCAACTCCTTCACAAAGAAGATTAAACAATGTCAACAATTTGAGTACAGTTGTTAGAACATCACATCTAACACCGACTGAAAAACAATCATTGTTTTCCATCATTAATTCATGTCCAGAGGTATTTCACTGCCCTGATAATTCTCTAACATGTACTACGAATGTCGAATGCACTATAAGAACACAAGATGATATACCCGTATATCAGAAATCCTATCTCTATCCAGCAGCTTATAGAGAAGAGGTTGATAAACAGATTTCAAAATTATTAGCTGATGGAATAATAAGACCTTCGAGATCCCCTTGGAACTCTCCTGTGTGGATTGTGCCGAAAAAAATGGACGCATCTGGACAGAAGAAATTTCGACTGGTAATCGATTATCGCAATTTGAACCAGAAAACAATTTCAGATCGTTACCCCATGCCGGAAATTTCGAATATTTTAGATCAGCTAGGTGGAAATGGTTATTTTACCACTTTAGATCTAGCTTCTGGCTTTCATCAAATAAAGATGAAACGCTCTGACATAGAAAAAACCGCATTTTCGGTTAACAATGGCAAGTATGAATTTGTGCGTATGCCATTCGGGCTCAAAAATGCACCGGCTAGTTTTCAAAGAGCTATGGACGATGTACTTCGTGAGCACATCGGAAAAAGGTGTTATGTTTATATTGACGATTGTGTCATCTTTGGTAAGACGCTAGATGAACACAACAACAACTTGAAAATTATTTTGAAAGCTCTTTACGAGGCAAATCTCAAGGTTCAACTAGATAAATCTGAGTTCCTCAGGAAATCAGTTGAATTCTTAGGCTATGTTATCACAGAAAATGGGATCCAACCGAATAATAAGAAAATTGAAGTAATTCAGAAATGGCCAGAACCAAAAAGTATTAAAGAAATTAGAAGCTTTTTAGGCTTAATTGGCTATTATAGGAGATTTGTAAAAGATTTTGCCAAAATAGCAAAACCTCTTACAAACCTTTTGAGAGGGGAGAGGAATATAGATTCGAAAAAAGCAATCAAACTTGATATCAATGCCAAAGAAAGTTTTGAAAATTTGAAGTCGATTCTTACTGGTGCCGACATTTTAATTTACCCCGATTTCAAAAAACCATTCCTAATTACTACAGATGCATCGAATTACGCGATTGGCGCTGTTCTAAGCCAAGGTGAGATGGGTAAAGACAAACCTATTCACTTTGCATCTCGCACTCTTAATCGTACGGAAGAGAACTTTTCTGCTACGGAAAAAGAGATGCTTGCAATTCACTGGGCACTGAAAGTTTTCAGGAATTATATTTACGGCCAAAAATTTGTCATACTGACTGACCACCAACCGTTAACTTTCTCGTTATCCGCGAAAAATTTTAATGCAAAGCTCAAACGCTGGAAATCTTACCTGGAAGAGCACGACTATGAAATAGTTTACAAGCCCGGTAAATCCAATGTTGTTGCTGATGCATTGAGTCGTTTGCAGGTCAACTCATTAACACCGACGCAACACTCTGCCGATGATGATGATAATAATTATATCATCTCAACAGAAGCCCCTTTGAATGCCTTTCGCCTACAAATAATTTTAGAAACAACAGACACAGCACCCGACGTAATAACCACTAACCCCTTTCCCGGTTTCACAAGAATAACGATAAAAAGGACTAGATACGACGAACCAATTTTAACAGCTTTAATGAAAGAATTTTTTGCACCTTCAAAACTGATTGGTTTACACACAACCGAAGCAATCTTAGGCCAACTACAAGAAATTTACAAAAAGTTTTTCAGCCGATCCGGCCTTTTGAAAATTCGATTCACGCAAAACATTCTTCAAGACATAACCGACCCGGACGTACAACAGAGAATAATACAGGAGACACATGAGAGAGCACACCGTGGTATCGACGAAAATAAACAACAAATTTTGAGGAAATATTATTTTCCGAAACTTACTGATAAAATTCGTCAGTATGTGCGTGTTTGCGATCTCTGCAATGAAACCAAATATGACAGACAGCCTCTTGTGATTCCACTTCAAGAAACACCAACACCTAATCTTCCATATGAAATTCTTCACATAGACGTTTTCCAAATCGAATCCAACTACTTTTTATCAAGCCTTGATAAATTTAGTAAGTTTGGACGAATGATCCCCATCAAATCCCGACACGCTGTCCATATTGGTCAAGCAATATGGGAAACAGTAACAACCTTCATAGTCCCAAATGCAATCGTTGTTGACAACGAACGTGCTTTTCAATCACCCGATATTCGTGGAAAATTGATAGATTTAAATGTAAGGGTATACCTAACTCCCAATAGTAAATCCGAAGTAAACGGACCGGTAGAAAGATTTCATTCTACCATCATCGAACTTTACAGAATCCAAAAACAACTAACCCCCCGTCTACCTCCCCGTAACATAATTCACATAGTTGTGGAAAAGTATAATAACACGATCCACTCAGTTACTTTAAAGAAACCTAAAGAAATTCTATTTGGAAAAAGACAAGACTCAGACGTACCAATCGACCCAGATCGACTAGAACAAATTAGACAGAAAATGTACGACGAAACTATAGTAAAAATCAAAGAAGCCCAAACAAAACAATTAGAAAAGTTCAATAAAAATAGAAAATCCGCCCCACAGTTAGAAGTAGGTCAAATGGTTTACACTAAGAATAAAATTATAAAGCCGAAACATAAAAAATTGTTTAAAAAAACCCATGTGCAAGAAAATAACGAAGTCACCTTCAAAAATGAGAGAAACTCCAAATTACACAAAACGAATGTAAAAAATATTAGTTTGAAATCTTAATCTTTCAGGGTTCAAGCTGCGCTTGGAAATATTATTATCAGGAATGTAAATCAAGACCATGTAGCTGTTGTCCATCTAGAAAATTGCAAGATTATAGAGGGCTATAAGAAGATAGTTCATGAGATAAATACCACTTTCATACAACAAACACTACTGGACATAAAAGACCAAGTACTTATTCGACAAGACAATGATAACGAGATAACAACCATACTAAGACGAAAAATCCTCGAACTCGAGAACAACCTGAAACAAATCAAACCCGGACGAATGAAACGCTGGGATGCACTTGGCAGAGCCTGGAAATGGATGTCCGGCTCCCCAGACGCTGACGACCTCAAAATTATAAATAAAGATTTAAATGATATCTCGGACAACAACAACAAACAAATCAATATAAATGACGAACTGTACCAAGGGGTAGATAATATAACGGATAGCATCAACAAATTGATTATTTCTAACGAAAAAACGAATACAGCAATAGATCTTTTGAACATTATAATGAATTTAGACATTCTAAATGAAGAAATCAGTAACATTCACGATGCAATACTACTAGCAAGACTAGAAATAATAAACAGAAAACTGCTCAACTCTAAAGAGATCGATTTGATAGGTCAGATTCTTAGCAAGCAGGGAATCTCCCCAGTACTTTTGGATGAGGCACTCGGCTTTGCGACCACCACCATTGGAACCAACGGAGAGATCATCTTGTACATCATCAACATCCCCCACTTTGGAAACCTAACGTACCAACATCTTAAAATTGAACCCGTAATATCCAACTCGAAACGCATAAAATTGGATGGCAACGAATACCTCTACGGTGACGATAAACTCTACATTAAAACTGATATTTGTCGTAAATTAGGCAATTGGAGCCTATGTAATCTGTCTGATCTTGAAGACGTCCCAGAAAACAGTTGCATTTTTAACATAATATCTGGCAAAAACAGCAGATGCAATTACGAACAAATTTTACATCATCCAATAGTAACCGAAATGAGTCAAACAACTCTGTTATTGAATGAGGTGAATGACACATTACGAAACATTTGTGGAATATCGAACAGAAACCTAACAGGATCATTTTTGATCACTTATCAGAATTGTTCGGTATCAATAAGAAACTATTCGTTCACAAACCAAGTGATCGAAACAATAAACCAACCGATAAACCAACCGATCTACCCTCTATAGGTTTAGAAATCTCTCAGCACCACATCGATTATCCCATGGATATTCATACATTGAACAAGTTGCACCACAAGAATTTGGAACGTTTGGAAAAGCTGCAATTGACATCGGAGACATATCATTGGACACTCATTGGAGGATTAACCTCCTCATCAACAATAATGCTTCTGTTTACTTTTTATGTCTTATTCAGGATCAGACGTCAGTCAGCTACAGTTATTATAACAGAAACCAGAGCAGACGAACCGGAGATGGCTAGCAACAATAAACCTACTTTTTTATTCCAACCCCAGTCGTTAGGAGTCTGACCATTGACCCTTCGGACCGTTGAACCAGGAGGATCAACACTTAGGAGGAGGGCAGTTACACGCAGATACACATGGCACCAAAAATAATATTGCTGACCCGATTAACTCATCGCACGAGTGCACCAAAGTACACATTTAGTGCTGAGTTAGGCAAGCGCAATCGATCGTCCGATCGACTTTTTTTTTTTTTTTATCTTCGCTTATTTTTCGTCGGCCTATTTCCGCCACTTTAGTGCCAATCACCGACATCAGGGAGCCGACTCCACCTGTTCCTACCTATCAGACTCAACAACTCATGAGCCGGGCCAACTTCTTTTACTTCCGCTCCGAAGGAAGACGTAACCAGAGATTTTTCGCCTCAGAAAATCCCAACGACGCCAGCTGGGATTGAACCCAGGCCGATCGGATTGTGAGGCTGTTACGCTAACCATACAACCACTGGCGCCGTCTTCCGATCGACTTGTCGCCAGGTGTAGGTTTTTGTAGAATAAGCATTTTATTGTAAATTCATTTCGAGCAACAAATAAAGTCAGTTCTGATTTAGACTCCCTTGACAGCAGGTGTGATTCTCTTTTTTAAAAAGAAACTCCACCAGCTGAAATTGTAACTTGTATTCTAAGTATGTAGAATTAAACGCAATCAAATACAATGTTTTAAATTAAAAATAATTATCAAAAAATATTGTCATTATCCCTGATGATTACCTCTCACAAATATGAAGCAAAATTTTCACTGTTATTGCACCAATGTTGGACCAACAATTTGTAGTTTGTTTGACATATGTGCCTACCATTCTTTTTTTGTAACATGTACCAATGATTAGTAGGGTAGAAAATGACTAGAGAATTGGTAACATGTACCAAAAAATTCGTCATATTTACTAAATTTTCCTCTCAGTGTATAGGTCTTTTTAGAATCACCCTTGTCGAACATATGGAAAAAGATATTTCTGATTTGGTATCTGTATTAGTAAAAATATAGTTATAGAGTCTTACTATACAATTCAATGATAAAACCGAATATTTAAGATATTCAATAGTGTTTACAGTTTACTGATTTTTGGAAATTATAATTGTCAAAATGCTTATTGACATTTCTAAAATATCAGTTGCCCCTCCTTACTTCATTTGCGGCAGCGTCAGTCTCATATTCGGGTACGTTACTGAAATTAAATATTTCAGATCCTCTGAATTTTGTAATTCGTTAAATTCTGTGCAGATTTGAAAAAAGTTGTATTTATTTTTCTAAGAAATATTAATCAGATAGAGTTATGTTGAAGACATTTGTTAGATCTTCACCACTGTTCATTCAAGTGGAAATATTATTTTAACAGTGAACAAGGTAATCAAAGCTATGAACAATTACTTTTGAAAATAAACAGGGCACTTATTTGAGCTTATATCATAAAACAAAATTATTATACCACCTATTGAGTGTTTTTTCAGCTAAGCGAATTAATTTCGTTAAACTTCGATAGTTTCCCATAACACTTAGCGCCATGAACGATAGATCTTTCATTGCGTATTAAATTTTCACTTACACACAGCCCTCAAAGCTTTGATCTCGCTGGCATCTAGTCGGAAGTCTCATGATGTGAATCGAATTATTTTTCATTTCCTGCTTCCTCTTAGACGCATCTCGTTTGAAATCGCGATGACGTGTTAAATGGGACAGGAAAAAAAGAGGAAATTCTCAACGATCGGCATTCGTTTAGAAGAGACGCAAATAGGGCATCAAATTTAAAACCGATACCGGCGGACGAAATGCATGATGGCATTTCGACTTCCTCGCATTGTTTATGGTTTTTTTTTTCTTCAATTTACGTTCACGGTGAATAGTTCGAAATAACTGATTTGTAGTAGAACAGATAGAGCGAAATAAGTCAACCACCTTTAGGGTTTCCGTAATTCTTCTCGAGCTAAATGATATTGGATGAATATACTCTGAACAGTCTAATTGTTTCCGGGTAAAATTTCATCATAATATTCCATAGATTCATTGAGTACGAATGGTAGAATAAATGGCACACAATCTTTGTTACTTAATCTTATTGTCAAATATGATAAAATTAATCCTAGCACCACGCACTTACTCTGGAAGGCTCTTCTTCATTACGAACGGTTAAATGATCAGTAAAACCAACAAAATTCCGCTGAGTAAGGAGACACAATAAACAATAATTAAACGCAATATCTCGATTATTGCGAAAGTAAAATAAAGTGTGGTCGTAAAAAAATGACAAGAACATTCAAAGAACCATGAGTAATCGTTGTACAGTATAGTAACCCAGCATCAGCAGAACCAATGTCGGAAGCATATCCAATCTGTTGCCACCGAGCGAGCGAGAACCATAAAGGTGTGTGGTGTAAATTTTTATTATCTGTTGCCACCGGTCATCCACAAAGTTTCCTCCTATCCTGTGGACTTCCTGTGTTTCACATAAAACGGTGCAGAGATTCTAACAAGCTACAGGTTCCGAACGTGACTACAGGAATGCGCTCAGAAGCGTTATTTCTCCCAATCCCACATATCTAAGCACTATGGTTGCAAACAATGCGAAACCGTTTCCAGACAAAAAAAAACACGAAATCCCCACAAACTCTACCCAACGAAAGAGTGCTCTAGGAAAACTGGAAATCCAGAGACGCTTTTGCCAACAGATAACGAACTGGAAACCAGTGGCAACTATCGGTGGAACCCGTGCAATGTGGATGTGATACCAAGTAAGAGGCATCGGAGAAAAAAACATAATAAAACATCCAATATCTTTGTCGTTTAACTCCATTCCGCGAGCGATTCGAACCATTTTCAGATAGGGCACAGTGTGGCGGTATTATGAATGGTAATGTTTGCGCGATATACCGGTTATGCAGATGCAATAAAAAAAAAAAAGTTTGCTTCTTGTTTCATACCCGATTTGCTGCCGTTTCGTTGGTGCTGCTGCTGCTGGTTGGGATAGAAAATATCGACGAGAAAGACTGCAAGTGGAAGGCAATTTATTCCGTCATGGGAATGCAGTGATAAGCTGGAAACCGAGAGAACAGCATACGGCGCGAGATCAAGAAATTGAATCTCCGGTGGCGAACAAACGGAAAATATGCTGTTTTCGCATTTCGATTGAAGCGGATCAGAATTGAAAGAGTTCGTTTGATTTTAAATGTTTTCAGAAAATGTAGAGCATTTAAATATCCTTCTTGATGATGAATTGTGAATAAGTTGAGGAAGAGTAACACAAAACAATTGTGTTGTACCAATGGAGATCACAACTCTGAATTTAACATGTTACGTAAATCTGAATAGAAATAAAGAGCTTTTAATGCATCCACAACATCATGCATGAGTTTTATATTAATGTCTCGTACAGTCTTTTGACGGTTGCTTAGAATATTACTTTCATGTTGGCATCTTTAGAAGATAAATTAAAAATAATGTTTTACTTCACAAAACATATTGAAGACAATTTTGGCACGTGAATGTAAGGCAATTAAACATATAAACTTCACAAAATCACAAAATAGTGAACCAAAAGTGTTCTATTATCATTCTCTAAAAAGGCGTTTCTTATACCGTTAAGTCGCCATTCACCGTGCAGTTTCGAAATATGTTCCAATACTATTTCGGAACAGCGGGAAAATGCGCCACTTTTGCATCTATGTTACCAAAACTAGTATAAAAACTTTGATATGGGTCATAGTAGCGATCGAAATCCTTTTAAAGTGTCGTTTTGGCGTTTTTATTTGTTTACATCCGAAGCAATTATTATTATTATTATTACTGTTTATTCTGCAACTTAAGGCAATGTCTTTTCAAATGTTACAATGCACGGTTTTACACGGTAGAACTAGTGACTCATTGGAAATTTTCCACCTTGGAAATTTTTATAATTTTGACGTAGGACTACGTCTAACCGGAAGATATAGGGGGTGAAATGCAAATCTAGGCACTGAACAAGTAGGCATTTCTCAATAGATCGCAAAGGTTTTTGCATCAATTGATAGGAAATATATCTACGCATCTATCATAACGAATAACATTTCATTTTTCTTGAGATAAATAATTGAATAATTGTGAATTATCAACCATTGTCAAAATGCACTATGTGCCCATTTTTGATTGGTCCATTTTGTGCTCCTCAAATCGTACCGACCAAAACGGGCAACCAGAGCAGCAGCGAAATATAAAGCACGATTGGAAAGGAAAAAGAAAAAAATGAACGAAACATTGGTCGCAGTCTCACACATGCGTAATTCTCGAGCCAGCCAGTCAGCTTAAAAATCCCCGCTCCGCTGCCGTAACGATCATTCGTACACCACATCGGTTCTCATCACAACACATCAACAAACCAACCCAAGCAGCCATGTCTGGACATGGTAAAGGAGGAAAAGTGAAGGGAAAGGCAAAATCCCGCTCGAACCGTGTTGATCTGGAGTTCCCCGCAAGGGTAGCTAGGCCGAGCGCGTTAGTACCAGTGCACCATTCCACCTAGCCGGCGTTATATAGTTTCGGCCGCCGAAGTGATCGAGTTAGCTGGCAAAGCTGCTCGATAAGATAAGAAAACCCGCATTCGGAACAGAACACATTCGGTTCGGTGGACATCAAGACAACAGGCAGTTGCAGCGAGTAGCGAGTGCCAAACGCAATCGCAAAACGGCAGCTGGTAGCAAAAGAAAAAAGTTTGTTCTTTATACAATCTGCTTTGGTGGCAAATCCAGAACAAGGCGGCATCAAGAGCGTTCGAAATGGTTTTTGACGTAGGACTACGTCTTTCATTTCTATACCGGGGTGTAAAATCAAAGTTTCGAAAACGAAAGCGTTACGCCGGAGACCGAGATTTTTAACGTTAATAGCTCCTAAACAACTAAACGAAATGGTATGATAAACACTTCATTCGAAAGATAAAATGTCTACGCGTTCTATACTTGTTACTTTTTGATCCAAAAACTTGTTTCAATAGTCTTAAAATTGCTTTCAAAACAGGCTATTGAAATCACCAATCGGTATATAAGCGAGCGCCGCTCGGAAATCCACTAAGTTCTAATTGAACAGCGATTGGAGCATGTTGTCGCTGTTGTGGTGAAGCTCTTCGTTTATCATGAAAGCGCGGATGAACGGTGCCATCAAGAGCCTGTTTGTGCACCTTAGGCCAGAAGAGAATCCAACAGGAGGAGAGTGATGCCACAAACGGTTCCCCGGGAAGAGTTCGGAGCAGCCGCCACACACACACACACATACACGCGCAGAATTCTTTCCGTTTGGATGCCATTCAGCATCGAGAAAGTTCCGGAAAGATCTAATCATTTCTGGAAAATAATCTGCCAGTTCCTCTGGGAATTTAAAAATACATTCATGTGAAAGAGTTTATTTGAATGTTTTCTATCCATGTAACACTGTGACCAAATATATTTCAATCAAGTGCTATTAACAGGTGGTTATCGAATTAGTATTAACCACTGGTGGGCTTCCAGTATCGAGGAAAATGTGGAAATATCTAATGGTTGCTGGAAAATAATCTGCCAGTTCCCCTTGGAATTGAAAATTACATTCAAGCGAAAGAGTTTATTTTAATGTTTTCTATCCATAAAATATCCATATAATACATTTGGGTTTGTGATTTGTCAATCAAGTACAGTTAGCAGGTTAGCTTCTGCAGATTATTCTTCAGAACAAGGTTTTTCGTATCCTATATTGGATGCATAAAACCTTGTGCCTCCAACGTAACGCTCTCGTTTTCGAAGTCCCCCAAATATTCATTTATTCATTCATTCAGAATGGATTTAGATTCAACTTCAAACAAATGATCTCTAAATCAACGATAGTCCTACGTCACCCTTGCGGTTATACCATAGATATAACCCACTTCCTGTTTTTTCAAAACCACGAGTACTAAGTTTTCTAAATTGGAACCATTCCATAAAACAAGGCGCTTTTCAGGGCCATTAAACCTTCCAAAAAAAGAGTTTAGGAAATACAGTTCAATGCTTTCTAAAACATTATGCAAAATAATAATAAAACACAAATTGATTTTTTCATCATTTGTTTGCCAGGATCTGATGAGTATGTGAATTTGGCAGTTGTTCTGAGCTTATTGATAGTTGGGGACTTTCCTGATTATTCAATTTTCACCCATTCTTAAATTGTTTCAAGATTGAAAGTACAGTAATTTACAATTAGTTCGACATTTAGCTAATTGGACGGACATGTAATGCGACTTATTTAGTTGGACATTTTTGTAAACATAGAGATCCAAATTATGACCCCACATTGAAAGTCGACACTGTACCACTGTCATCGCAAATGTTCAATTACAGGTTAAAATCGCCTCCAATGCGACACTGAGTGGCGCGTCGGCACGTCGCATTGAATGTAATTTATAGTACAACATGTCACAAAGCTGGATGGGAAGAAATTTTCCAACTGTGAAAGCTGTGGCGAGTGGCAACAAATCGCTAAACAGGAAGGTTTAGCCGAACAAGATGGGGATATCGAGTGATAACAAAACAATAAACTCTTTAGATTGAAGATAATTTTGTGATCCTGAAAAGGACCCTTTTTAGCCTGCATGTGAATCCAACGAGCGAACAAATCGTAATGAATGTATTTTTTTGCCATCGCTCCCTTTTAACGCTCATTCGTTCGTCTCGTTGGACTCGCCCCTCTGGCTGAGTCTGCCGATTTGTCTCTATGCTGTGAGTGTGTACCGCTAGAGTATAAAACACGCGGACCCCAAAAAAATATCTTATTTTCTTTCAAACCGTAAACCCGTGTGGTTGTACGGCATCGGCATCGTGGGCGTAACAAAGGAGGACAAGTTAAGGGAAAGGCAAAGTCTCACTCGAACCGTGCAGGTCTCCAGTTCCCTGTTGATCGCATTCACTGATTGCTCCGCAAGGGTAACTAGGCCGAACGGATTGGTGCCGGAGCACCAGTATACCTAACAGCGATTATAGAGTTTCGGCCGTCGGAGTGCTCGAGTTGGCTTGCAAAGCTGCTCACGACAATTAAAGGGTGTGTCACATCAAATTGCATCACGGAAAAAACGCTGTAGAAATTCGCCCAGTAGACCGATCCTTTTGAAAATTTTAGACAGTAAAATAAAAACTATTAAACAACTTTTGGCATTTTCTTTTTATTCATACTTCGAGCCCAAGCCCGTATCCTCGCACCTTCCTCTTTAACCCGTCCATAAGGTTCTGTACAACGTCAGGTTGTAGTTTTTTTTTGAACAGAAATCCATTTTCTCTTGAAGTCCGCCTCCGATTTGACAACTTTTGGGTTCTTCCGGAGGGCCTGCTTCATAACCGCCCAATATTTCTCTATTGGGCGAAGCTCCGGCGCGTTGGGCGGGTTCATTTCCTTTGGCACGAAGGTGACCCCGTTGGCTTCGTACCACTCCAACACGTCCTTTGAATAGTGGCACGAAGCGAGATCCGACCAGAAGATGGTCGGGCCCTCGTGCTGCTTCAATAGTGTTAGTAAGCGCTTCTGTAGGCACTCCTTAAGGTAAACCTGCCCGTTTACCGTGCCGGTCATCACGAAGGAAGCGCTCCGCTTTCCGCAAGAGCAGATCGCTTGCCCCACCATGTACTTTTTGGCAAACTTGGATAGTTTCTGCTTGCGAATCTCCTCCGGAACGCTGAATTTGTCCTCTGCGGAGAAGAATAACAGGCCCGGCAGCTGACGAAAGTCCGCTTTGACGTAGGTTTCGTCGTCCATTACCAGGCAATGCGGCTTCGTCAGCATTTCGGTGTACAGCTTCCGGGCTCGCGTCTTCCCCACCATGTTTTGCCTTTCGTCGCGGTTAGGAGCCTTCTGAACCTTGTATGTACGCAGGCCCTCCCGCTGCTTGGTCCGCTGGACGAATGAACTTGACAAATTCAGCTTATTGGCGACATCCCGGACCGAACTTCTCGGATCACGTCTAAACTGCTCAACTACGCGCTTGTGATCTTTTTCACTGACGGAGCATCCATTTTTGCCGTTCTTCACCTTCCGGTCGATGGTTAGGTTCTCGAAGTATCGTTTTAGTACTCTGCTGACCGTGGATTGGACGATTCCCAGCATCTTACCGATGTCCCGATGTGACAACTCCGGATTCTCGAAATGAGTGCACAGGATTAATTCACGACGCTCTTTTTCGTTCGACGACATTTTTCCAAATTTACGAAAAATTGACAGTGAAGCATGGTCAACGTGATCTATACACTCTTATCTGATTATAAGCGAAAGCTGAAGATATAATTCCTAAAAATTAAATTTCTACAGCGTTTTTTCCGTGATGCAATTTGATGTGACACACCCTTTAGAAAACCCGCATCAAGAACAGAGCAGGTTCGGTTCGGCGCTCATCAAGGCAACAATTAGTTTCAGTGAGTGGCAAAGTGTTTCTCCGGCACGTCGCATTAAATGTAATTTACTGAACAACATGTCACAAGCTGGATGGGAAGAAATTTTCCAACTGTGAAAGCTGTGGCGAGTGGCAAACGCAATAGCTAAACAGGAAGGTTTAACCGAACAAGATGGGAATATCGAGTTATAACAAAAACACAACACCAAAGGTTCTTTTCAGAACCATCAACATGTTCATAAAGAGTAAACAGTAAACTAATCCATTTTTCAGGTAGATAGGTAGGTATTCACATAGGAGAAGAAAATAAAACAATATATTTAAAATATATATTTAACAAAAGCTGTCCCCTTTGTATAGTCCTACGTCACTCCGGTTATGTCCGGTTACCCACCCGTCTTTTTATAATCTAACAAATTTTTAAATTAATTTTCACGAAAGTGCTCGAACAACCCTCTCCTAAATGCTGAATCTGATTTTTCCAAAGTTAAATCATTCGGTAGTGAATTCCAAATTGCAACGACTCTGACAAAGAATGAATTGCCATATTTCATCAAGTGGTACCGCGGAATTACAAACTTCCGACAGCGAACGCTTCTCAATGGTCTCAATTTACTGAGCAAATATTGTGGTTCTTTGTTTTTTATTAGTTGGAATATCAGCAAGCAACATTTAAGTTTCCCAAAGCTTTGAAACGAGCATCCAAGTAACTTTGACTGCAAATGTGAAACATGCGAAAAACTATTTAGATTGAACACGAAACGTACACATGAATTTAAAGCTATTTTAAGTTTGTTGATTGCAACTGATGAAGACTGTATCAAAAGGAAATCGCACGACATAAGATGAGGAAGGATAAGCGATTTAAACAATTTTAATTTAATATCAAGACTCAGAAAACTACCACTAAGCTGCAATGAGCGTAGTTTTCCATACACTTTTCCACATTGTTCGAGAATAAAATTGTCCCATTCCATATTTTCCTGGATTTTGTAGCCCAAGCTGGTAACAGAGCTAACAAATGGCAATAATGAGTCATTCAGCCTCAAACACGGCCTGTCAACATTATTTCTAGCATCCCCTATGAACATTGCGTACGACTTTTTAACATTGATTGACAATCTATTTCTCAATGAACACTCAGAAATACGAGCCAAATCTTCATTCACTTGGAAAGCGATTACATTTGTATTTTGTAAAGTACATTTATGATATAGTTGCACGTCATCTGCATAGAGGTGAACCATGCAATATTTTAAAGTGTTCGGAAGGTCGTTTATGTATAACGAAAACAAAATTGGCCCCAAAACAGAACCTTGAGGCACTCCTGATCTCATCGGAAGAAAATTAGAAAAACTGAAATTATTCCACACAGTTTGAAAACGATTACATAAGTATGAACTAATCAATTCGACAGCACTGCCAGAAAACCCAAACTTGTTTGCTAGTTTTCTGCATAAAATACTATGCGATATAGTATCGAACGCTTTGGAAAAATCCAGTAGGATTAAAACTACTGGTTTGCCTTCGTCCATAATCAACCCTATGTCATCGAATATTTTGAGCATAGCTGTTTTGGTGCTATGTTTAGGGCGGTATCCTGATTGATATTCGTTCAAAAGTCTATTTTCATGAGTATGTAAACATATTTGATTTTTGATAATGCGCTCAAATGCTTTCGAAAGCACACTCAAAATGCTGATGGGACGAAGGTTATCGATGGAAGTTAAAGTACTTTTCTTTCTAATTTCTTTCAATTAGCTCCCCATCAGCGTCGCTACGAAGAAAGGTGGCAACAAAAGTTTTTGAGATTTTATTTTATTTTATTTTTTTTTATTTAACCAGAATACATGACATAAGACATTTGTCTTTTAAAGTGTCACTAACGCAGCAAAATTGATCACACAATGACTAGCAACCATTACTACATATTATTCAACTTAAATCTAATCTATTGATTGAAAAATGATAAGCAGCCATTTTTGAACATTACTTCATGTTTAATACGTCTTAAATTGGAAGGTAAACTATTCCAGTTCACCACACTCCTCACTATAAATGAATTGCCGTACATAGCTGTACTATGGATAGGTACCACAAGGTTGCAGGTCCGCTGACTTCGAGATAGATGTAGTTTGGAGAACAAGTAGGAAGGTCTCTGGCGATTCAATATCCTGAATAGAAACAAACAAGCACGCATGTTGTAGAAGTTACGGAAGGGGCAACCAATTAGGTCTTTTTGCAAATGGCGCACTGTAGCCATACGATTTAATCTGAACACGTATCTCACACAATCGTTCAATGCCACTTCTAGCTTTGATCTCATCGCAGAACTCATGTTAAAGTGTATTACATTTCCATATATAAAATGCGGCAGTATTAACGTTTTAAACAGCTTCACTTTGATGTTTTGCGGAAAATCAGCAGTCGTTGTTCTCAGACTACGAAGGCAAGAATAAATTTTGCCACACTGCCATGAAACAGTTTTTTCCCATCCAAGGTTGCTCTGGAAGATGACACCAAGATTATTTGCATTATTACTGAAGTCCAAGTCAGTTCCCTCAATATTCACTCTTGGTAATCCGTCGAGGAAACGAATATTTCCGAACATCAAAGCTTTGGTCTTCGTAGGATTTACTAGAAGTGTGTTCTCTCTTGCCCAATGAATTACTCGTTCTAGATCACGGTTAGTACAGAGTATTAATTGCTCAGCTGACATGCTAGGCTGTATACAGAATAATTGAACGTCATCGGCAAACATTTGCACACGGCAATATCTGAGCACATTGGAGAGGTCATCAATGTAGATCGAGAACAATAAGGGTCCAAGTACAGACCCCTGTGGCACGCCAGAGGTGACCCGCAGGCTATGTGAATGAGCATCTCCACAATAGACAGTTTGAGATCTATCTGTAAGGTATGATTGTATCAGCGAAATAGCATTCTGGTGAAAACAAAATTTAGTGCGAAGCTTCATACATAAACGTCGATGAGAGATGGTATCGAATGCTTTCGAGAAATCAAGAAGAACTAGGACAGAATTCTGCTTCTTGTCTACTGCAATTGCAATGTCATCATAGACTCTTACCAGAGCTGTTTTCACACCTTGATGTCTTCTGAAACCCGCTTGCTGCTCTGAAAGTAAGTTGTGTCGATCCAAGTATGAAGTGATCTGTACTTTAATGAGCTTTTCAAATGCTTTTGATAAGTCACAGAGTAGGCTTATTGGTCTCAGATTATCAATGGAACGTAAATTTTTCTTTTTCTGCAAGGGAATCACTTTTGCATTTTTCCACTGTGTACGAAACGATGGTGTTTCAATGACTCTGTTGAACAAGTAGGTGATTTGATTGATTACGAGTGGCGTGATAATTTTCAAAAATTTAGTTGAGATGCCGTCAGACCCAGACGAATTTGATTTGATTTCGAAAATAGCATTAACAACTTCATAATCATGTACTTTCTGAAACGAAAAACCTTCTCCAGCGTCGAAGGTCGTCCAAGGTTGCACATCGGTGCCATCATCTCTTGTGAAATGACTAGCAAAAACATTATTAACTTCATCCGGATCATACGCGCAAGGCTCCTGTGATTTATTCTTTCCTCCGATGCCTAAGCCTCTTAGCTTCCTCCAAATATCTCCCGACGAAGTAGGTGATCTTAAGTACTGGTTCAGCCTATCCTGCTTTGCTCGCCGAATGAGTATCGTGACTCTGTTCCTCAGCCTCTTGAACACATTTCTTTTCGCATCTTTATGTTGAGACTGCGAGACCTTCCAGTCTCTATACGCCAGATCTCTCCCTACAATTACTCTGCGAATAATATCATTGAACCATGCATTATATCGTGTACGTTGTCTGGCAGTCCGAATAGGAATACAATAGTCATGAACTTCCGTGATATTCGTGATGAAAAACTGAGTAGCACTATCGATATCAGAAGAGTTGAAAAAGTTCTCCCATGGAATTTGGTCCACCGTTTCACCGTTCATTGGATCGAAGCTCGTGTAATCTCTATATGTCTTCAAGACAGACAGTGGGCGCGTATCGATGTCAATGGAGCAAAATATCAAGTCATGCTTAGAAAGACCGGGAACAGACACTTGATTTAGAACTAGTACATTATCAAGATCATTCGTGATGATATAGTCGATCAGCGACGATCCATCACGATGGAAGTGTGTAGGTTCAGTGTTGACCATAGAAAGACTAAAAGATTGCAACATGTTGTCTAGTCTTTCTCGTTTCAAACTAGGGCGAAGCCAATCAACATTCAGATCACCAGTTAACACAACGGTGCCACAATCTAAAGTAAGATTTACCAACTCATCTCGTAGAAAAGGGGATAGTTCACTCTCAGGAGGATTATATATTGTAACGACTAGTATTTTTGTATCTAACAATTCACACTCTACGGCAATGCACTCTGCCATACTATCACTCTGTTCAGAGATAACGGGAGCATACACAACCCTATGCTGGATTCCTTCTCGAATATACATAACGACACCACCGCCTCTTTTATACACACGGTCATTACGAGCCAGGCGATAACCAGGTATTTGAATCATGCTGTCGGTTATTGCATCATGTAGCCAAGATTCAGTAAAACATGCCACCGAAACCTTAGAATCAATCAGCATTTGCCTTATCTCTTCAAACTTGCTTAAATTACGAGCACACAAACTCTGAACATTGGCGTGGCAAACATTGAATTTAAATTCCTTTAACATAAGATTCATGACGATTTTTGGAATAGAGTATTGAGGATGTGTGGTGCATCTCGCCGAATCGAACATCAGCTAACAAAGACGAAGCAATGATCATTTTTAGGCTGCTTCAGGATAATTTTGACACTAAACTCACTCCATCTCTTCTTACAATTCATTCGTCTAATACAGTTATCAACAAATAACAGTGTGGAAAACTTGACAAAAATACAAATCTATTCTAATTGCTCAATGGATGTTATTGGTTCCAGTGGTCCGTTTGCGTTCTTTGTTACATGGACGATGCCCTGTTTTGTGGTTACTGATTGCAGTTTCTTCTCTTTACGCTGTTTTAAGGCTGCTTGCTTGATGGCCCTTGCACTGGATGTAAGATTCTCATTGATATAGATGCGACGATCCAGATTAGATCCCAGGTGCCTTAGACTCAAGTTGCATTTATACAAATACTTTGCGTAGAATTCTTCTCGTATACTGGCCATTGAAAACTGCAGCAGCGTAAAACATTGATCTCCGTCGGATAATCTTCCGGAACGCAACCGCTTGCACTGAATGTGTAATGTTTTATTTTCGTCGAAACCAATTGCTCGAACTATACTAAGTAGGTAATGATGAAGGTCCTCATTCGAGACGTACGGTATGCCTACAGCTATCAACTCGTTCCTAAGCTCGATACGGCGGATGGTCTCAGTAACCGAATCAAGACGATCGCCAACTATGGTGAGATTGGATCGGAATGATTGAAATTCAACATTGTTGCTTCCTTCCAGTTTGATGACGTCGCTTTTAATAGTGTCGATTTGTTGTTGTAAACCCAATTGAATCTCGTTCAGCTTTGATGTGAGGTCGGTTTTTAATGAGTCAATCTTTTTGTTGGTTTCGTCAATGCGTTTAGTCAATATTTGTAGTGCACTTTCCAACGTAGGTCCCGGAAAATCCAAATGGTCAATGTCCTTCTTAGAGACTACATTTGCCGAACCGCTCCTCAGCCGTTTCTTCTCGTCGCCAGACATTTCGTTGTTACACAATATATTGCTTCAAGAACAATGGACGATGGACAGCACAGCTTCAGACTTGTAATCAAGAGTGATTTTCTCCAGGGATTAGTTACAGAAACTTGTAAAAGTAATATGTAGATATCCGGGATGCATAATCTGCCGTTAGAACAAAGATTTGCAACAAGAAAAAAATAAACAGCACACTAATTATTTGTTACAACGGGAGCTACAATTAACTTTGCCTAGTCTTGGACATGGTTGCCAGACGAGCCGGCCGTATTTTAGCCGGAGTATTTTAGCGTTTAAAATACTTGTTGCAGTGATGTTTCTCCTGTTGTACCGCACAATCGCAGTTTCAGGTATGTATTTTGAGACCGCGTATAAGATATAGAAGAAAATTGTGTTTACATTGACTTTTCATCAAAACAAAAATACACGGCGAATGGATCCTTCATAAAGCTGCATTCTCCCTTCACCGTGCATTGAAATTTCGAAATACAAAACGACAATTTGTCTATTTTTTTACAGAATGAGCCAGAAGAAATTTCAAAAGATGCATTATTCCGCAGATGATTTGGAGAAAGCAATCGATTCTGTTCGGCGTGGAGTATCGGTGAGATCCGCAAGTCGGAAATTCAACATACCAGTACAGACTATTCGCGACAAAGTTCAATGCAAATACCCTCCTGGCGCATCATCAACGTTATCTGCATAATGTGAACGGAAGATTGGGGAGTGGATTGAAAATTCTGCTCATGTTGGTCTTCCAATTACAATGAAAAGGCTCCGGATCTGTGTGGGACAATATGTGCGCTATATGAAGTTGAAAACACCGCTCAAAAATGGGATCCCTGGGAAAAAATGGATGTCTCTGTTCCTCAAAGGACATCCTCAAGTCTCCGCCAGGAAATCCAATGTTTTCGGAAAACACAGAGCTGCAGTAACAGAGCGTCAACTAAGGAATTGGTTCCAGGAGGTGTATCAGCAACTTACAGGAGAAGGAATGGAGCACCTGTTACAATTGCCGAACCAGATTTTCAATTTGGACGAGTCTGCTTTCCAGCTGGTTGTGCGAAATAAAAAAAATCCTAGCTCCCAAGGACACTAAGCATGTGCAGTCCGATTTTGGCAACAGTGACAAGGGAAATTATACTGTATTGTTCGCTGGAAACGCTGCAGGAAGCTTGATGCCACCTTTAATTTTGTTTCCGTATAAAAGTCGACTTCCGGGAGAAATAGCTCGAAGTGCTCCAGAGGACTATGGTGTTGGGATTACTGAAAGTGGTTGGATGACAGGAGAAGCATTCTATGATTATCTGAGGAATATTTTTCTTCCCTGGCTGAAAAAGCAGAAAATTACGTTTCCTGTTATTTTGTTTGCATAAAAGTCATGTGGCTCTAATGAGTACCGATTTCTGTCGTCAAAATCAAAATCGTGTTAGATGCTTTGTACCCAAAATCCACACAACTTACTCAACCGCTTGATCTGAGCTTTTTTGGGCCATTAAAAAGATACTGGGAAAACACAATCCTGGAAGAATGCAGTAGCTGTGGAGCCCAGACTATCGCCAGGGCAGACATCTGTCCAATGATGAAACGTGCCTTAGATACCTTCAAGGACAAGGAAGCAGCCTTCAGAAATGGTTTCAGAAGAAGTGGAATTTATCCGTGGAATCAAAATGCGGTGGACTACAAATCGCTTCAATGCAAAACCGGACCTTCGTATATTGAAGTCAAGCTTTTAGGAGTGCTTGAAGGTCGTTTGACCATTCATTGAGTTTCAGAATGCCGAAAACGATGAAATGTGGAAAGGAAATGTTGCAGAAACAAACTTGTTTTACTTGTGGCAAGCAATGAAAAAGGCTCCTCTTCTTGATGTTCAATGTGACAATAATCTGAACTCTATCGCAGATTGTGTGGGTGAGTTCTGTCTAATGAATATCCTTTTTGTAAGTATTATTTATTTGTAACTTGTTTCGCGTTACGTGTTTTGAAGGGTTTCGATATACTATTTACCGTAACCTGGAGGAGACGGACAATCCCGCGTTACATGTACCGATCCACCACAGATTGGGATATATATTTTTCGCATTTTTAACAGGTGCGAAATCTACGACCGAGGTTGGAGCTAATACAGTTCCTGAGGAATCGTGCCAGATGATATGTGATAATTCATTGCCGAGCTCGGATAATCACGATATATACACAGTGTCGTTTTCTATTCCAAACTCTGAGACACCATGCCGGGCTAAGAAAAAGCGGAAAATTATTCATCCTCCTTTTGTTGCAACAAGTAAAGCTTGTATTGAGTTCGGGGAAGCAAAAGAACGTGAACAAAATGCACTACAGGAAGCAAAAGAACTTAAGCGGAAGGAAAGAGAGCAAAAACGAGCTTTTAAGGAATTAGAGGCAGTGGCGAAGAGACAGGAGCAGAACAAGAAAAGAAAAATGAAGGCTGAAATCTCTAAGAAGGCAGCCAAATTAAACTGGATTCCTGACTCACCAAAGTTTGAATGGATTTCACATCGAGAAAATATTCCACAATGAATTTAAATAGAACTGAATATGATACTTCTTTTTCCACAATCTTTATTTTTTCACAAATAAACTATGCGACTAAATATAAACCATGATATTATACTTAATTTGATGATTTTATCTTCTTTAATAGAACTAGGATGAAAATTCAGCCTTTGGTGCACGGTAAATGGTGACATAAAACGGTGATAGGTGACCATAAGATGTTCCGGAAAATGTTCAAAGCACATTATATTTATCAGAATCCTAAAATTTCTTATTTTTCTGAGAATTGTTATATTTGGTGAAGGCTTTTCATGGCATTTAAAAGTGCGATTATCATTTCATTATTACATCGAAGGCTGAAGTTACACCAAATTTGCTTAAATGCACGGTGAATGGCGACTTAACGGTATGAACTGAGCTGAACTTCGTGGTTGTGAGAGTTGTAATGGTAGAGGGAAACTGGAACCATTAATTATTACTACAGGGAAACTTAGATATGAAGTACATTTCATTTTCAAAATTGTACGTTGTATCGAAGCATAACGAAGAACTCAAAAACAGATCATATTACTTTATTATGATACCAAACAGTAGAATTAGTGAATCATAATGATTAAATTCAACTAGAAACAGGAGCCAACCTTTGATGTTTTCTTTCATACTGTTGATTGAGAGTAAATAGATGAAATGACCGCTTGCTTGTTCAAAAAACTTTTTAGAAAAATTAAAACAATTTCAAAACAATATTGTAGGTACTATTGTTTATGAGTTAGGTAAAAGAGTAGGAAAAAAAACACTTTTTAAAAAGTAGCCTAATTGTTTGTTTTTTTTTTGAGATTTCAAGTATGCACAGTTGTTCAAATGATCAATGTCTTTACATCCTAAACGTTCAACTGCAATCTGAGATGGTGCTGCCAGCTCCTAACACGAGTGAGGCTGCCAAAAACCTAGAAGAAGTACTTTGCTCTTTAGTGAAATGAGTAGCAGGGCTTTGCATAGTCATAGTCAACTGAGGACAGTCAGCTGGCTGGCTAGCTGACTATATCCACATTCAGTCCGACTTTTGACTTCTTCACGCAGTTTCTCCGCCAAAACGATTAAACAGTCAGTCGGGCGTTTAGTCGCTATCTCCCTCTACCGACTCGACTATATCCATTCCATTCTTCCCAGTCAAATTGTCCTCATTGCATTTTGAAGTGACGAATTCGTTCCTCTCTTTCTCTCCCCCATGTACGTGCGCATGCATCGATGTTTGAGTTCATCGTGGTTTGACATACGCTACAGGTGAGCAGGTTCTTTTGTATCGAAAATTACTCACTCGTATAAAATAGCGTGCAATGTGTGTGCGCTATTTTGCACGCTAATACTAACGCGAGGCCCATTATAGCACACTTGAAAAAGTCTAAGTTCGTTGATTTGAGTTCACGACGGGTAGACAGTAAACTAAAGTGACCAGACGTCCCGCGTTACGCGGGACAGTCCCGCATTTCAACAAAATGTCCCGCGTAAGATTACGTCCCGCGAAACGTCCCGCGTTTGGCAAAAGAAACGAAAATGTCCCGCTATATCAGTATATTTCAATATCACAATCTAATCATGTTGATTTTCTTAAATGGATGAACCTCAAAAAAAACTTTTATTTGGCAGACTGCTCAAGAGCGCTTCTAATACATCCTAAGACTAATACGTTGAGCTGGGTTCATCGCACCGACAGTGGGCTTTTTGTTTAGAGAGTGTCAACTGGAAGCGACAGCAACAAAAATGGAAAATGATTTTTATAAAAGTCCCCTATTGATCCACAGGGACCAACGCGAGTCAAACGAAAAGATCATCTTTGGTCCTCTAGCTCGGTCAGAGCTTAACGTTTTAAATAAGACGGAAAAACTAGAGTATACTTGACAGGAAGAGGGAGGGTTGTTTGATGAAGTATCGTGAATGAAGCGCTGGGCGGTCTTACGGAAGCTAGTCGGAACCTCAACCATGGTCGATGAAAAGATGTATGTCGGCGTGTTTTTTTACATTTTCGTGGCTTTGGTGGTCGACTGTCTCTCCATTTTGGCCATTCACCCAAAAGTTTTTAACGGTCGCAGCAGGGGAGTGTTGAGAAGGTTGGCGGTCTTCGCGACAATGTTTATCTCCAGCCGATCCATCCTCCAGTGATCTTTTGGCATAATGGGCTGATCCCAGGTTCGGCATAAAGACCACATCACCTTTGCAACTTCCGGCAATCTCTTCGTACTATATATCTCCCCGTTCACAATATGATTAGAAAGAAGAGCGGCTTGGACATTCGCTTCACATCTGTCAGAGAAGGACCTTCTTCGAGAACTTGGTGTGGATGATACATTCGAAGTCATCGCTTACCTGGGGAACGTAAAGTACCCGATCCCCTGCCATTCGTTAAATTCTAGCATGAAGTACGTCTCGTCTTTCATTATAAGCACGGAAAGAAGTTTTTCACCAGTGAAAAAAAAGTTTTTCACTTCTTTGGCCGGAAAGGGAATTTTCACCAGCACCTCAAGCTACTCCTTCTGGGTGATTGCTTGCTGCTCAGATACGACCGGTCTCATCTGACGTTTCCACATAAAAATGTCCAGTTTTACTAGATTCTCCTTCATCGTTTGGCCGGTTGCTTCGATGTCCCGGCTTAAGGAGTAGCAGGGATATGATTTTGTAAATACCAGATCGGCTATATCTGGCGGACACAAAGTGCCTCAAGATGTCCAACTCCTTCGCTGTGGGGTGGAGCTTGCAGTATGAAAAAATCATCAAGTCGCTTGACAGTGCTGCTGCTGCGAATCAACAGCCTTGAATAAGTTTGGTTTTAGGCTTAATAAACGAAAAATTTAAGAAAAAATTCAAGCATTCCATTCGGTAATATTCGTAATTTCTTTTTCAAAGAAAATTGTAGAATTCGAATCGTGCTTGCCAGGCGTAAATGCTCTGATTGAGCGAGTGATTTTCAGGCGCAAACAAAATCTAAACCACCGAAAAATCACAACTGAGTGCCGATACTTAGAAAAAAATAATACAAATCAGTTTAGACTCGCTAAACTATGGTTTATGTTCACACAACGTATATATAACGTTTTGTTTTTTGTGTCCCGCGTTAGACCTCTGACCATCTGGTCACTATACAGTAAACCGTCCATTGATGGGGTAACTTCTTTTTTGCATCAAAAATCATGTTTTCGTTCCTCTTTATATGGACGTAAAAATAAGATTGCGTACGCGGGTATAAAATTAGTGTCAGGGGGAAATGGAAGGGTAGATTGAAGTCAGTTGAATGAAGAGGCAGATTTGTATTCATTAGTTGAGTCAGTTAAAATACCCACTGACTGGACTAGTTCACCAGTCATCCTCGCTAGTCAACGCTACTCAATGAATTCAGATATGATTCACAATAATTCATCTCGACTTACATTTGGTCTTCTTGTTTTGTATACAGCGAAGCTTACTACAGGATGACTTAAATTGATTTCAATATTAATTACTAATAACACTCGGATGGAACTCTACCTTTTTGTGGTTAGCAAAGATGTGTATGAGGAAAACATATGGGATTGTTATGACAGCTGTATTTCGACGGTTATCAGACGAACTGTCATGGAGCGATGCTGATGCTACTATAATGCGCAGGGTGATAACAGTGGCGTGGTTTGCCCCCTCAACAGTGACCATGCTCCAACTGAGCGAACGTTTCAGAATTTCAAAAAGTTACCCTCTACAAAATGTTTCACCTCCAAAAAAAAAACCCTATGCCAAATATTAACTCAATCGGACTTAGGGGAGAGTGGCGCAAAGCGGTCAAAGTTTGAGTTTTTTGAAAATCGAAAAGGAAAGGAAATCGAGGTTTTGGAAAAAAAATTTTTTGATGTCAAATGTCTTAAAACTGCATGAAACGTCGAGATCTAATGTGACACTCTGGGACACACTCGGAGTACGAGACGAAACGTATGGTGTTAAGTGCCAATAAAATTAGGTGACTTCAACTCCCATGGAACAGCATGGGGGTCACTCTACGATGACAACCGTGCCACGTTGATTTATGATCTGTGCGACAACTTCAACATGACAGTTTTAAATACTGGGGAAGCAACTAGGATAGCCAACCCTCCTGCACGGGCAAGCATGCTAGACATATCTCTCTGCTCTTCTTCATTATCCCTGGATTGCACATGGAAGGTAATCCAAGATCCCCACGGTAGTGATCACCTACCAATAATTTTATCGATCGCCAATGAATCAAAATCTAGTAAGTCAGTCGATATTGCGTATGACCTCACGAAGAATATTGACTGGAGAAAATTTGCAGAATTAATATCTGAAGCAATCATTTCGATGCATGAACTTCCTCCCCTTGAAGAGTATAATTTTATATCAAGTTTGATTTACGATAGCGCACTTCAAGCTCAAAAGAAACGTGTACCGGCTACCACTTTCCGACGTCGTCCTCCATCACTTTGGTGGGACAAGGAGTGTTCAAAGGTCTACCTTGAAAAATCATCCGCTTTCAAAAAATTCAGGAAAACTAGATCAGTGGAATGGTTTCGAAAGTACCAAGCTCTAGAAGCCAAACTAAAAGGACTGATTAAAGCAAAAAAGCGTGGATATTGGCGGAAATTCGTCAATGGTTTGTCAAGGGAGACCGCTATGAGTACTCTTTGGAATACGGCTGGAACGTGGCTGGAACCATACCAATGAAAGTGAGGAATACTCTGACCGTTGGATTTTCAAATTTGCAAGGAAGGTTTGTCCCGATTCTGTTCCTGCACAAAGCGTCGTACGCGATATTCCGCTCCAATACGATTATGAGAATTTTTCGATGGTGGAATTCTCAATTGCCCTCCTCTCATGTAACAATTCAGCTCCGGGGTCGGACAAGATTAAATTCAACTTGTTGAAGAATCTTCCCGACTTGGCAAAACAGCGTTTGCTGAACTTGTTCAACAAGTTTCTGGAGCTGAATATTGTCCCGCATGACTGGAGACAAGTGAGAGTGATAGCCATACGGAAACCCAACAAGCCGGCTTGCGATCACAACTCGTATAGGCCGATTGCAATGTTATCCTGTATTCGCAAATTGTTAGAGAAAATGATTCTACTTCGTTTGGACAAGTGGGTTGAAGCGAACAATTTGCTGTCAAATACGCAGTTTGGCTTCCGCCGAGGTAGAGGGACAAATGATTGTCTCGCGCTGCTATCTTCTGAAATCCAAATCGCATTTGCTCGCAAAGAACAAATGACTTCCGTTTTTCTCGATATCAAAGGGGCATTTGATTCAGTTTCCATGGAAATTCTCTCAGAGAAGCTTCATAATCGTGGACTTTCACCAATTCTGAATAATTTCCTGTACAATTTACTGTCAGAAAAGCACATGTTTTTCAATCATGGCAGCTTGAAATCTTCTCGATACAGTTTTATGGGCCTACCGCAAGGCTCCTGCCTAAGCCCCCTCTTGTACAGTTTTTACGTCAATGATATGGATGATTGTCTCACTAGAGACTGCACGCTGAGACAACTTGCAGACGATGGAGTTATTTCCATCATGGGTACTAATCCCGTCGCTCTGCAAAAGTCGTTGCAAGATACCCTGAACAATCTGTTCACGTGGGCCCTCAAGCTGGGTATCGAATTCTCTACGGAGAAAACTGAAATGGTCGTTTTTTCTAGGAAGCACGAACCCGCCCAATTCCAGCTTTACCTATCCGGCAAAACGATCCAACACTCTATGTTTTTCAAATACCTGGGTGTATATTTTGATTCTAAATGTACCTGGGGGAGACACATTGCGTATTTGAAACAGAAATGCCAGCAAAGAATCAATTTTCTCCAAACAATAACCGGAACATGATGGGGCGCCCATCCAGGAGACCTCATTCAGTTGTACAAAACAACGATATTGTCAGTGTTAGAATATGGCAGTTTTTGCTTCCGATCAGCTGCCAGGATTCATATTCTCAAACTGGAGAGGATACAATATCGTTGCCTGCGTATAGCCATGGGGTGTTTGCATTCGACACATACGATGAGTCTCGAAGTTTTGGCAGGAGTACCCCCAGATTACTCTTCGGTTCACAGAATTATCCTACAGATTTCTCATCCGTTGCAAGATCATGAATCCATTGGTGATTGATAATTTCGAAAATCTACTCCAACTGACTCCTCAGTCAAGTTTTATGTCTTTATACCATGAGTACCTTACCCACGACGTGCACCCTTCACCAGGCATCTCCAACCAAGTTTGCTTCCCATACTTTTGCAATTCCTCTGTCATTTTTGATCTGTCCATGCGACAAAAAATCCATGGAATACCAGATCACCTACGCTCCAATGTTATTCCGTCGATATTTTCGGAAAAATATGGGAAAGTTGGATCTGATAAAATGATCTTTACTGACGGTTCATACATAAACGGGTCCACTGGCTTCGGCATCTTCAATGAAAATTCCAGTGCCTCTTTCAAACTCAAAGATCCTTGTTCCGTGTATGTCGCAGAAATGGGTGCGATATACTATGCTCTAGGGATCATTGAAACACTGCCCATCGATCACTATTTTATTTTTTCAGACAGTCTCAGCTCAATAGAGGCAATCCGCTCAATGAAGGTTGATAAACGCTCATCTTATTTCCTAACAAGAATAAGACATCTA
Source organism: Toxorhynchites rutilus septentrionalis (assembly GCF_029784135.1). Lineage (NCBI taxonomy): Eukaryota > Metazoa > Arthropoda > Insecta > Diptera > Culicidae > Toxorhynchites > Toxorhynchites rutilus. The sequence goes on from NC_073746.1 coordinate 7,936,180, forward strand.
TTGAGTGTTTTGGTCGAAAAATTATTCAAGATTACCTTAGCATGGGTTCCCTCTCATTGCTCGATTCCGGGGAATGAGAAAGCGGACTCGCTAGCTAAGGTGGGCGCTTCAGAAGGCACACTTTTTGAAAGGCAAATTGCCTATAATGAATTTTTTCACATTCCTTAGTTGGCAGCGCATGTGGAGTGAAGATGAGTTCGGTCGTTGGTTACACACGATTATCCCTAAGGTCTCGACGAGTGCATGGTTCAAGGGATTGAATGTAGGTCGTGATTTCATTCGCGTGATATCTCGGCTTATGTCCAATCACTACAACCTAAACGCGCATCTCTATCGCATTGGGCTCGCAGCAAACAATCTTTGTGATTGTGGCGATGGCTACCACGACATCGAGCATGTTGTCTGGTCGTGTATCCGGTTCCATGCTGCTCGCTCTCAGCTCTCTAGAGCACTGAGAGCACAAGGCAGAAAATCGGATATCCCCGTCCGGGATATCTTAGGTAGCCGGGATCCTGATCTTCTGCTTCATCTATACCTGTTCCTCAGAAACGCCGATGTCAACGTTTAATGATGTTTCCTTCGTTGTGTCCCCGTTTCATATCCCTCCTATCCGATCGATAAACTTTTACATAGTCGCGGCAATACATACACACACTCTTTACAGATGCACGGGCCGAAGGTTGTGCAGTCCACTGATCATTCAACAAGAGCCAAAGGTTGTACCGCTCATGACAACTCTACACGAACTGATGATTGCGCCGGCTAGTGACCATTCTATCCTGGATTCCTCGAGTCGAGAAAGACGCACCACGCTAGATATGGGGTACAGACTAGGGAGCGTTGCTGATTAATGGTCAGCTGCATCCCAATAGGAAGTAGCCCGTGTCGGGCACACGTATAGAGCATCGAAGACTGCAACATACCAATTATGAGAACACTTGTAATACTAACCTCGAGCCAACCGCGAGTAATCGGTTACATATTACTAACATAGTTGTAAGACAAAAATTGTTAAAATATTGGACTCCCGGCCCCGTCAGGCTAACGCCACATGTACCTTAATAAAAAATATATTTTGGATTAAAAAAAAAAAAAAAAGTGCCAATAAAAATAATTATCTCGATTTTTTATTCGGAACTTGTTGCGAAATGTTGATTTGCACTATGATATACCCTATACAAAATATTAGCTCATTCGAACTTCATTTATTAGTGTTAATTAAATTTGAGTTTTTTGAAAACAGAAAAATCACCAGAAATCGGTAGGTTGATGCATTCTCTAGCACTTAACATGAAAACAACAAACAAAATAGTTGAAACAACTACAGAAGCTGAAAAATAAACGATGCTTGTTTTTTACGGAATTTGCTAACGCAAACATTTTATCATTGGTTTTGACTGTCACTTTTTTGCAAATGTCTAATACTCTGGATTATTTTTTATGCGATTTTTTTTCGTGATAATATCTTGCGCGAGAGCGTTCGCGAGTGTGGTTGTGACGAGAGCGCGCCGGTAATGGGGCAATCTTTTTTTACGTGATGCTCTCGAAATTATGTGATTTTGATTAACGCGATTTGCTCGAAATTACGCAATTTTATTTTTTGTGCGCACGCATCAATCGCGTAAAAAATAGAATTCAGTGTATTATAAATTTTAGACTTAATCGATACCTGTAAATGATGTCAAATGAAGCCTATACTTCAAAGAATGTCTGTGTTTTTATTATGCAATTATTTATAAAATAAAGTTTAGTAAATTTACACTTAAAAATGAAGTATTCGGAATTTGGGACTGTTCGGATTGTGAGACACTGAAATGCATATAAACCATTGAAAAAAACTAAATGGTCGTCAAATATGTTTCTTTTCATATATCGCAAAAAAATAGCACAAAAAAACCGCATAAAAAACCGCACGAAAACAGGTTTTCCTGTATAATATGAGAACCGAAGATTATCCAAAACAAGAGGATATAAGTAATAAAAAGTAATGAACAATGAAAGTAACAGAAATTCTCAACAAGACTACAATAAGAAAAAATGTTGCTCACATGTTTGTAGGAGTCGAAATGTACCAATGAGAACATTTTCATTCAATTATATTTTTGTCGAGGCATTGAACAAAATATTGTATAGTTGCATTTTTCGCCGTGATAATTCAATCAACCCATGTTTCGATTATTTGATTTATCTTTACATAACTTTGAACGGGACAAAAATCCTTCTACTGGACAACAGTTATTAATCTAAATTGCAAATACGCCACAACCTCTGTTGCGTATTTCTCCCACAAATTTCAACCCCATCTCAGATACCCCGAGAATCCGAAAGCATTCCTTCCGCGCTTCTGGCTGCCCGTGTAATATGATCACGCTTAAACCCAACTCATCAATATTCAAGACCTCTAAGGCAATAAACCACCCCCGAGGGCGCTGGGCGATATAGACATAAAATGTGATACGATACCCGAGCCAGCAATCTGGCCCAAGGGTTCGTTTACTATTTATGATTGTATAACTCGACGCGCACCAAGGGCAGCGGCGAGTTTGTCTTCCTTCCGCCCCGCTGCGAGTTTAGCTAGCAGCAGAAATTTAACCAAACATGTGGCGCGCATCCGGCACACATGTTTCAGCACTTTCTTTTCCTATTTACTTTGACCCACAAAGAAGTGCTTTCTCTCTCTCTCCGAAGAACGCGTCTGACCAAGGCCATCACAGCCCACTCTAACTGCTGGTGCGATGCTCCGCCCAGCATAATTTGTAAATATTCTGTGTAGAGTTTAAGCCTATTTTTGTAAACTAGTATTTAAGCCCCGAGAGTCTTTTCTTTGAATACAGATGTCAGTTGACAGTACACAGTAGAGAGGCGACGCTTGTAGCGTTTGTGTTTATTTACCAAATCCGAAAGTCGACGCCACCGAATGGCGTAAGTTCCTTCATCACGTTTACATGGCGACCAGTGACACCGAGTCACGAGTGAACCGACAGATCCGATGCTGTTATCGCGTATTAAAGTGAATTTAAACGCAGAGTTTAGAGCCTACTGAGCAGAGGCAATGGTGAACTGCAAAGTTTAAAGCCTTTTAAAAACAAGAAGAAGAAGAAGCCTACTGTTGTGTTGTGTGTGTTAGGTCCCAACCAACCGGGTACGGTGTGAATATGAATCATTTAAGCTAAGAAAAATTCGCTAAATGAACTTTTAAACCAACCGGACGCAGTGCAAGTGTGAATAAATTGAGTAACGAAACATTCAGCGAAAAGATGGTGAAAGTGAAAATCGGCAAAGCGGGGAAGAAATTGGACCCCAGCGGAAACTATTGAAGCCGTTTACGAAAAATTAGAATCGCAGACACAAGTGAAATCGTGAAGCTGACAGTAGCCACCTGGATAAATAACATTCGCAAGTCAAGCAGTATTTCAAAAAAAAAAAAAAAAATGAACATCGATTTGGATCCAACTGGACACCCCTGAGATCTGACGGAAGCAGAGGCACCCACGCCCCCCCCACCCCCGAGAAGAGGACACTTGCGGAGAAAACGTGGCGTAAGTCAGACTCGAGTTAGTCTAATCCTTTTATATACGGATATCATGTAATAAATTTATAGTCGAGGCACAAAATATTTTTTATCGTAATACCCACGCGGCAGTAGGAATAGGTAGTAGGAATTAAAAAAAAAAAAAAAAAAAGCAATTACAATACCCACAAAATTGGTTTTACATATGTACCGTTGAAAATGGGGTTATTTAATACCAAACCCGTTAGTAACACGGGCGACGCTCAAATCCAAATTTTAAATCACCTAGAGAACCACAGTGTAATGCACGAAGCTCAAGGAGCGATTATCTGCGTCACACTTGCCCTCATATCCATACTACTAATTTCGAAAATATACAAAGCATATAAGGCATGCATGAATGCACATGCTATGCAAGCGGCAAAAGCTCACGCAGCCGTAGTCGACACCGTCTAAAAGAATTCGAAAATTTTAAAACATGCGTTCGAACGCAGCCTCAGCATAATAAATTCTTTACCGATAACCATTTTTCCTTGTCTCCTTGAATGGACGAAGTAACAAAGCTCATCCAATTGAATATACAAAAACTAAAACATATACACCTGACTATACAACAGGAACTGGTCAGAAAACTAAGGAAAAGTACTTTAGCCAAACGCCTCACGGAAGCGGAAGCGCTCGTGAAACAGATTAAAAAATTGTCGTCTACGTTACTAGACACAACCCACGGCTCAGAAATCATAAAAATAACCGAAAAGGCGGACCAACTTTTGAACGCAATTAAGGCGTCAATCGAAAAGGGTAGACCAAGAACACTCAAGGAAATTGCGCTAGCCGTCCTATTTTGCCTCAGGTTACAAAGAAAACCGAAAATGGCTAGCATACTCGAAATAATCAAGACTACATCGTCTATAGTTCCGCAATTCGACGGAAACATAGACAAACTGAAAGCCTTCGCTGACGCTTTAAACTTGGTGAAAACATTTGAAACACCGGAAAACAAAGCAACCATAATTAACGTCATACTAACCAAACTAGAGGGACGGGCGAGAAATGCATTCACTGAAACACCGACATCGGTGAGCGAGATAAGCAAAATTTTAAAAGCTAAAATAACGACCAGCCCACCGGAACAAGTTCTAGCTAAAATGGCTAACTTAAAACAAAACGGTGGAATCGAACAATTTTGCCTGGATTTAGAAAAATTGGTGTTCAGTTTGGAAACAGCGTACACCGCTAAAGAAATTCCGCCCCAAGTTGCCAAATCTATGGCAAACAAAGAAGGCGTCAAACATTTAGCCGGAGGGTTAAAAAACGAAAAAACCTCGCTCATCATAAGAGCAGGGAATTTCAATTCATACTCCGACGCGATGACTAAAGCGTTGGAGGAAAACTTAAATAATGCGAGCGCATCAGTATTTGCATACTCGCAAACCAACAGAAACGCCAACCGTTTCAACAACAACGTTGACACACATTATAATAATTACAGGCGCAGGCCAAACGACTTCCATAACCGCGGTAGAAACCAAAACAATTTCAACCGCAACAATTTCAACCAAAATAATTTCCAAAACCAACCGCGTAATAACTATACCCGTTTTGGCCAGCAAAACCAAGTTCGAGACCAATTCTCAAACATAAACCCACAGCGAAATAACAACAACAACAATAGGCGGAATACAAATTTTAACCGCCCTCAGCAATACATCCGCCTAACGGGAAACGAGTCACAACCGACGGACGCCCTCCAGTCCGAACCGGCATTGACATTGGAGGAAAACAAACATTACGGAGACCAACATTAAATATTTTTAAATGCGACGTGAATTGTTCAATGTTCGTTACACTATACTTACAAATGTCAAGCAAACCATGTATATTAATAATTGATACAGGCGCTGACATCTCAATAGTAAAAGAAGAAAAAATTAACGGAAAACAATTAATACACCCCGGAAATAGATGCATTATTAATGGAGTTACGGAGGGAAAGACCGAATCCATAGCGAGCACAAATACAAATATCATTTTTGACGATATCCAAATTCCACACCAATTTCAAATCGTCAACAACAAGTTTCCTATAATTGCAGATGGCATTTTAGGCAGAGATTTCCTCACCAAATATGAATGTAACCTATGCCTCAAAACATGGCTAATGACCTTCAACTATGAAAACACCAAAATTGAAATTCCGATTCAAGATAGCTGGGAAAACAATTACATTATTCCCCCTAGATGCCAAATTATAAAACACTTCCCGTCACTCAACCTAAACGATGATGCCCTTGTGATCGCACAAGAAATCAAACCAGGCATTTTTTGCGCAAACACAATAATAAACCCAAACTCACAATTCATTACAATAATTAACACAAATACCACACCAACATCAATCCCAAAAACCTTCGCCCCCACCACTATCCCCCTTAAAGAATACACCATAAATCACATTACAACGGAATTAGGAGAAAACCCAAAAGGTAGACACGAGAAACTGATTAAGGAACTCAATTTGAATCATACACCCCAACATGCCCAGGAGAAATTAACAGAATTATGCACTAAATACAACGACATTTTTGCACTAGAAGACGACATATTGACAACCAACAACTTCTACAAGCAAACCATTCACCTTCAAGACAAGACACCCGTTTACATAAAGAATTATCGAACCCCGGAAGCACAAATTTCAGAAATAAATAACCAAATCAGCCACATGCTAAATAACAAAATAATCCAAAATTCCACCTCACCATACAATTCTCCCATCCTCTTAGTCCCAAAGAAATCAAATACTCAAGATAAAAAATGGCGATTAGTGGTTGACTTTCGACAACTAAATAAAAAGATAACCCCAGATAAATTCCCCCTACCAAGAATCGACGAAATCCTCGATCATTTGGGCAGAGCCAAATATTTTACAACCCTAGATTTAATGTCAGGTTTCCACCAAATCGAACTTGACGAAAAATCAAAAAAGTACACAGCATTTTCGACCTCTAACGGCCACTACGAATTCAATAGGTTACCATTCGGTCTAAATATATCACCAAATAGCTTTCAGAGAATGATGTCCATAGCACTTAGCGGACTCCCACCTGAATGTGCATTCCTTTACATCGACGACATCATCGTCGTCGGCTGCTCAATAAACCATCACCTTATTAACTTGGAAAACGTTTTCAAACAATTACAAAACTACAACTTAAAATTAAATCCCAAAAAATGCTCCTTCTTCAGACCAGACGTAACATATCTAGGTCACAACATTTCAGCGGCAGGTATACAGCCCGACCAATCTAAGTTTTCAGCGGTAACAAACTACCCCACACCATCATCAGCAGATGAAGTGAGGCGTTTTGTTGCCTTTTGCAACTATTACCGGAGGTTCATACAAAATTTCGCAGAAATAGCGTACCCATTAAACAAATTGCTCAGAAAAAACGCAAAATTTGATTGGTCTCCCGAATGCCAAAATGCATTCAATAAATTGAAAAACGAACTTATCTCACCAAAAGTTCTCAAATTCCCCGATTTCACACAAGAATTCACCCTAATAACCGATGCTTCAAAAATAGCATGCGGCGCCGTCTTAGCCCAAGAAAACGACGGTATAGAACTACCCATTGCATACGCAAGCAAAGCCTTCACAAAAGGTGAAGCCAATAAATCGACAATTGAACAGGAATTGACAGCAATTCACTGGGCAATTACGTACTTTAGACCATACCTCTACGGGAGGAAATTCACAGTAAAAACGGATCACAGACCGTTAGTATATTTATTTTCAATGAAAGATCCCTCATCAAAACTCACAAGAATGAGGTTGGATCTTGAAGAATTCCATTTTGATGTAAAATACGTTCAAGGTAAGCTAAATGTGACTGCAGATGCGCTATCACGAATAGCAATTAATTCCGAGGCACTTAAAACTATAAAAGTCCTGGGTATACAAACCAGAGCAATGACTAGAAAACTAAACGAAACGAATAACGACACAGAAATTACAGACAATAATTCAAACCCCGACGATACTGAGTCTGATCAGCTCAGAGCGTACGAGGCTATTGAACCCCGAGAATGGCAAAACCTACCTAAACTTCTATGCGGACGCGCATTAGAAATGAATAAAGAAACAAACGCTAGCGGAAACAAAAATTTGAAATGCGCAATAATGAATAAAAAAGGAACCGAAGAAAAGTCGTCGACAATAATTGAAAATGCAAGCAACACAAAAGAATCCCTGGGAAAACTAGTAAAGAAAGTTGAAAATATGGCCAAAAACTTGAAAATTAGCATGATAGCTCTAGCGTTATCAAGCGTAATTTTCCAAATATGCAGCGTGCAAACCTTTAAGAAGATTTGTAATGACACGCTCAAAGACTTGCAAATAGTGCTCTACACACCCAAGCGTGTGATAGAAAGCCAAAACGAAAGGTTCGAAATTATAAAAAACAATCACGATACACCCACTGGTGGACATACAGGAGTCACCAGACTATACAAAAAGTTAAGCAGACTCTATTCTTGGAGTGGCATGAAAAAAGATATCAGTAGCTACATCAAGAAGTGCATAAAATGCCAGCAAAATAAACACACAATACGAACAAACGAAAATTTCGTCGAAATTAAAACACCCCAAAAAGCATTCGACTGCGTATCGATTGACACAATTGGACCATTTAACAGATCCAATAATGGAAACCGATACGCACTGACCATTCAATGCAACTTAACAAAATACATCATTATTAAACCCACAATAGACAAACAAGCATCCACCATAGCCAAAGCCTTCATAGAAAACTTAATTCTGGTCTATGGAATTCCAAAACTCATCCAAACAGACCAAGGAACTGAATATAAGAACGAGTTATTCGAAAACATAGCTTCATTACTGAAGCTTAAACAAAATTTTTCCACTCCATATCACCCTCAATCAATAGGAAGCCTGGAAAGGAACCATCGTTGTCTTAACGAGTACGTAAGGCAATTCGTCAACCAAGCACAGAGTGACTGGGATGAATGGTTGCCTTACTACACATTCTGCTACAACACAACACCACACACAGATTTCTCATACACTCCATTCGAGTTAGTTTTTGGAACGAATGCTAAATTACCACAAAACCTCACAACAAGCACATATGTAGAACCAATTTACAACATGGATTTATATTACAAAGAACTTAAATATAAACTACAAATAGCATCAAATACCGCTAGGGAAATAATTGATAAGGTAAGAAAAGCCAGAAATGAGACACAGAAAACCATGGCTAGACCATCAAAAGTAGCCATTAATGATCTAGTATTTCTATCAAACGAAAACAGATCCAAATTAGACAAAGTATACGTAGGACCATATATAATAATTGACATTAAACACCCTAACGTAACAATAAGAGATGATCAAACCAATAAAGTCCAGACTGTACATAAAAACAGAATAATACCATATGAGCAACCCCACCCTAAGGGGAAAGGGATACCTAGTTAGCAGTTAATCCTTCCGACAGTTATTATCAAATGTAAAATGTATATATTAAACAAATATTAAAAATAAATATATTTATAAGCAAATAGAACACCCAACGAAGACAATCCGTATAATCATATTATAAGGATAATCTTTATAAACAAACTTAATTTTTACCTGAATACACGAAAAATGTACATATCACAAACATTGAATAAACACTAAAATTGTAAGGTCAGACGAATCTTTCCACTTAATTTAACTTGAATGACTTCTCAATGTTACGTCATTCTCCGAAAGGGGAAAGGTGTAATATGATCACGCTTAAACCCAACTCATCAATATTCAAGACCTCTAAGGCAATAAACCACCCCCGAGGGCGCTGGGCGATATAGACATAAAATGTGATACGATACCCGAGCCAGCAATCTGGCCCAAGGGTTCGTTTACTATTTATGATTGTATAACTCGACGCGCACCAAGGGCAGCGGCGAGTTTGTCTTCCTTCCGCCCCGCTGCGAGTTTAGCTAGCAGCAGAAATTTAACCAAACATGTGGCGCGCATCCGGCACACATGTTTCAGCACTTTCTTTTCCTATTTACTTTGACCCACAAAGAAGTGCTTTCTCTCTCTCTCCGAAGAACGCGTCTGACCAAGGCCATCACAGCCCACTCTAACTGCTGGTGCGATGCTCCGCCCAGCATAATTTGTAAATATTCTGTGTAGAGTTTAAGCCTATTTTTGTAAACTAGTATTTAAGCCCCGAGAGTCTTTTCTTTGAATACAGATGTCAGTTGACAGTACACAGTAGAGAGGCGACGCTTGTAGCGTTTGTGTTTATTTACCAAATCCGAAAGTCGACGCCACCGAATGGCGTAAGTTCCTTCATCACGTTTACACCCGTATTGAATCATTATACTTTCAGTTTGAAGTCAATTTATCTTGTAATTATATCATTATGCTGTCCACAGTTCATCATTGCCGTCATCGGCATCATCACCGTCGTCGTCGTCGTTGTCGTCAGTCAACCGAGAAACGGAGCCCCTGCCTGCAGGTCCAATCATCTGTGGCCACGGCCCTTGCAGAAAGCCACACAACGCTGCGGCTCCAAGTGGCTCGACGTAAAATTTAACTAAATTCTCCGGTAATTGCACCGAAGTGGGTTTTGATGGGGAACCGATTGACCATGCGCCTGTGCGGAATTGGCGGGTCATAAATCCAGTAATGATGGTCTGCCAACAGAAACATGGGAGGGTTTGATTCGGGACGAATCGATGCATTATGGTCTGTTCTGTGAGTGCATTCTAAACCACATTTGAGTGTGTCTTCGCTCAGAGAAGATGTATGAGATGTATTGATTCTCAATATTCAATTGCTCGATGTCCTCAGAATTTGTGGTCACCTAGCTTAGTACCCTATCCAACCCAACGTTTTCAGAGATAGTGCATAATCTGATTGTGCACAAGTCTTCGCATGACAGACAATTATATCTTCAGCTTACGTTGGACAGATATGCAATATCATCTCACTTCGTCGAGACGCCACTTTCCATTGCGAGAACCGCTTCCGAAGTGATTACAATATATTCCTGGATATAAAACACTCCTGAACAATAATTTTCCGTCGCATAGGCAGTGGCAGGAACATGTGTTCGCTCGAGTAAATGTAAATATGACTGGAGTCTTGATGTATAATGTACATATCCGGTGCGACACGTTGTGTTTCCGTCACGGTGACGGCTTTTATTCGAGATAGAGAGAGAAAGTGTGTGTGTGTGTGTGTGTGTGTGTGTGTGTGTGTGTGTGTGTGTGTGTGTATTTACTATACAGTACATTATTTTAACAAAAACGCCGACTAAGCCGGCTCTTTATCAAACTCCAACACCCAGCATCATCATCCCACAGTAATATCTTTTGATGAGACGACAAACGATCCTTGCTGTTTTTCATATGCAGCCATAGCTCGGCTCTTTGTGTCCGAACCACAAACGTAATGACGAGAAAAATATAACGGTTGCACAGGATGCGAAAGTGGCGGCAATTATGATGCTATCAAGGTGCACCTGAATGTGTGGGTTTTAATTAGGTCTGTCATGTTTGTGGGAACGGAAGCTGTTTCGCTTTTCCGGAAAAACTGTGCAGAACAAAAATTGTCCTTTGTCACGCGGAGTTCAGACAGGATTTCCCACCTCGCGTAGCATGCATTAATTCAGTGCGATTATTCTTTGTGGTTTGATATTGAATAGAATTATGGTTTGTTAATACTGGAGATAATGTTGATGCAGGTGTATTGTGTGGGTGCAATTTCTATTCATGAATGATTACTTCAAGAGCATTAATTGCTAGCAAAACTGAGCAGTTCCCATGATACTCAAATAATTTAACATCGTTAAGCTCTGGTCCACCGTCACTTTCCTGACACTGACCCAGTAGTGCCATATGCCAATCGAATATCTTATCGATCATTTAATCGAATTGTTATCGTTTGGGATGACAATTCAAATCGCTCTGAGGATACCATTTATTTTAACGACATGCAAAATTTTTGCGCCACTCAATTAGTACAGATACCGTTTTGTCTCATATTCCGAACACTTAATTCTCCAAATGTATATTTACTAAACTTTTATGCTTACATCAGCAAGCCGTGGAATAAAGGAGACGTATAATTTTCATCATAACGAATATTTCAGATTTTCTTTGTGATTTTTCTTTCTCTAAGACATTTCAGCGTTTTGAAAACCTTTTCCGGAAGAAATAGTGCAGTTACTGGACCCGTTTGTTCAGCGAGTGAAATTCCTCGAAGAAGATATTCGATTTTTGCATTCTCAAGTACTTTTCGGTGTGTGAAGCTGTATTGAACCTTGGAGCAGGATTTTTGAAGATCTCTTGCCACTGGAAAATTTAAACAGCTAAGTTTTTGTTTTGTTTTATTCTATTTATCTGTTTCTTTATTTATTTATTTAATTTTTTTTTTTAATACATATATAATTATTTTAACTTCTGTGCGTGTTAGACGTTTTATGCTCTTTCTACTCTCAGTTTTGTTTCACAAATTTTTCTAAATGGAGGGGAACGAAACCTCCGATGTTGATATGACCATCGTAGATACTGCTCATGATTCTGAAGTTCGTCCTTCAAAGAAAAAGAAGAATCAATAACTGTCAACCCAACAAAAAATTCTACACATCCAACAAATGATCCTGTTTCACTCACCTCGGTTCAAAATCCAATTAATTCTCTTCAGCATTCAATCATTGAGAATGTTCCTTCCAAGAATCTTTATCGAATTCGACAATACCAGAACGTTTCGGGATCATCGAAAACACGTTGGGTGGTATTCTTCCGTCCCAAAGGGAAACCTTTAAGTGTGACCCAAATTTGCAAAGACTTGAAGTCTAAGTACTCAAGTGTCATGGAAATTACAAAAGTGTATAAAGACAAACTTCGTGTTGTGCTCTCGGATTGCAAAGACGCTAATGCGATTGTTAATAATTCTTTGTTCACTGATGAATATCGAGTGTATATTCCGGCACACATTGTTGAAATCGATGGTGTGGTTTCGGAAAAATCTCTCCAACTAAAAGATTTCGAAAACGCAGAGGGTATTTTTCATGATGTAAAACTTCCTCATGTGAAAATTTTGGAAGTAAGATCCCTGAATTCATTTTTAATGGATGGTAACGAAAAGAAATATTTCCCATCTGGTTCTTTCAGAATTTCCTTTGAGGGCACAGCTCTTCCAAATTATGTGCTCATTGATAAGCTTCGTCTTCCAGTTCGATTATTTACTCCCAAAATTATGACATGCACTAATTGCAAACAGTTAGGTCACACTAAAACCTTCTGTTGCAATAAAATTAAATGTTCTAAATGTGGAGTCGACCATGATGAAAGCACTTGCAATAAGGATGCTGATAAATGCATTCTTTGTGGAGGTGTTCCTCACACAGTTAAGGAATGTCCAAAATACAAATCCCGTTCTTTTAAACTTAAACAATCACTTAAGGATCGTTCTAAGCGAACCTTTGCTGATATTCTTAAGGCAGCTTCACCTCAGGTATCCGAGGTTTCAGAAAATCGTTTCTCTGTTTTATCAGAGGATGATGAATCGGATACTACTTTCGATCCAATAATCGCGAGAAGAGCTAGAAAGAGAAAAAATACTTCCTCCTCCAAGCTTGCTAAAAAAAGAGGGTTATCCTCTAATTAACCAGAAGCTTCTTCTCATTTTTCTGCTCCTTCCAACAATAACCCTCCTGGTTGGGGATCCTCTAACTATGACGTTCATTTCCCTGAATTGTCATGTCATTCCAGATTCGCTTCTCAATCGGCTCCTGAACCCCAATCATTTACAGGAGGTATTTCTTTTTCTTCGATTGTTGGATGGATCTTTGATATTTTCGGAATTTCAGATTCAATGAAATGTCTCATTTCTGCTTGGCTCCCTACTATCAGTCAGTTAGCTAAGCAAATGGTTTCAAAGTGGCCCCTCCTCTCCTTCATTGATTTCGATGCCTAATTTATTGAATGAGTCAGAGAAATCTACTATTTTACAGTGGAATTGTAGAAGTCTTCTACCAAAACTTGACTCTTTCAAGCAAATGCTCCATTTTTTTAATTGTGATGTGTTTGCTTTATCTGAAACATGGCTTCGTTCGGACAATGTGTTAAACATCCATGATTTCAATATTATTCGTTTAGACCGTGGAATTGGCTGGGGTGAGTCTTTTGACGATCGCAGAGCTAATTCTATTTATGATCTATGCGATGAATTCAACATGACAATTTTGAATACAGGTGATATAACAAGAATTGCTCCATCACCAGGCCGCGCAAGTCGCTTAGATCTATCCCTTTGTTCTTTCTCTTTATCATTAGATTGTTATTGGAAGGTTATCCAAGATCCACATGGAAGTGATCATTTGCCAATCACCGTTTCTATTTCGAATTATTCTGAATCGTCAGGAACTATGAATGTTCAGCATGATTTATCTAGAAACATTGATTGGAAGAGATATTCTTCAATTATTTCAGAATCAGTGGCATTAGTTCATGAGTTACCCCCGTTAGAAGAGTATAATTTTCTAGCTGGATTGATTCATGATAGTGCTATTGATGCTCAGACGAAACGTTTTCCTGGGAATTCGTTGCGCAGTCGTCCTCCTAATCTGTGGTGGGATCAAGATTGCACAGATCTTTATAAAGAAAAATCGAATGCGTTCAAGGATTGGCGTAAATCGGGTTCCTGCGAACGTTACGACAATTACATTTATCTGGAGCGTAAATTCAAAAGCTTCATAAAAGCCAAAAAAAAAAGGTTATTGGCGTAATTTTGTGAATGGGCTTTCCCGAGAGTCTTCTTTGAGCACTCTTTGGAGAGTTGCCAGACAAATGAGAAATTCTTCTCATTCAAATGAACAGATTGAATATTCTGAAAGGTGGATTTTTGACTTTGCCAAGAAGATATGCCCAGATTCAGCCCCCGCTCCACCTCCCTTCCTGGAGACATCTGATGATATTGCTCCTCCATTCAGTATGGCTGAATTTTCGCTTGCACTTCTGTCATGTAACAATTCGGCTCCGGGGTCAGATAGGATCAAATTCAACTTATTGAAAAACCTTCCTGATAATGCGAAGAAACGTTTGTTAAAATTGTTCAATGTTTTTCTTGAGCAGAACGTTGTTCCACATGAGTGGCGACAGATTAAAGTTATAGCTATTCTGAAACCTGGTAAACCTGCGTCTGATTATAATTCTTATAGACCAATAGCAATGCTTTCTTGCATTCGCAAATTATTAGAGAAAATGATTCTAAGTCGCTTAGACAGCTGGATAGAATCCCACAACCTTCTCTCACCTTCGCAGTTCGGGTTTCGTAGAGGCAAAGGAACTAATGATTGTCTTGCTCTGCTTTCATCAGAGGTTGACATCGCCTTGTGTAAAAAGCAACAAATGGCATCAGTGTTCCTAGACATCAAGGGTGCCTTTGATTCAGTTTCCATTGAGGTTCTTTTTGAAAAACTTCATCTAAATGGGTTTTCTCCAAAATTAAATAGTTTTCTGTTTAACCTTATGCGTGAAAAACATATGAGTTTTTCCCATGGTTCTTCGTCAGTTTTACGAATTAGCTACATGGGTCTCCCTCAAGGCTCA
Source organism: Toxorhynchites rutilus septentrionalis (assembly GCF_029784135.1). Classification (NCBI taxonomy): domain Eukaryota; kingdom Metazoa; phylum Arthropoda; class Insecta; order Diptera; family Culicidae; genus Toxorhynchites; species Toxorhynchites rutilus. The sequence goes on from NC_073746.1 coordinate 7,951,334, forward strand.
TGTCTTAGTCCAATCCTTTACAACTTTTATGTAAATGACATTGATGTTTGTTTATCAGGTAATTGTACTTTGAGACAATATGCAGATGATTGCGTAGTGTCGGTAATGGGAAAGACAGTATTGATCTGTATAATCCCTTGCAGATTTCTCTTGATAATTTGGTTGATTGGGCTTGTAAATTGGGTTTTGAGTTTTCTACTGAAAAGTCAGAGATGGTTGTGTTTTCAAGAAAACACCATCCTGCTCAACTGCAACTTAAACTTTTGGGTAGAACAATTAGGCTCTCTTTGTCATTCAAGTATTTAGGAGTTGTGTTTGACTCCAGAGGCACATGGGGTAAACACATAGGCTACTTGAAACAAAAATGTCAGAAACGAAAAAATTTTCTTCGATCCATGACAGGGACTTGGTGGGGGGCCCATCCTGACGACTTAATTAGGTTGTATAAAACAACCGTTCTATCTGTTATGGAGTATGGAAGTTTTTGCTTCAGATCCGCTGCCCGTACTCATATTCTGCAACTGGAGAGAATTCAATATCGCTGATTGCGTATTGCTCTAGGATGTATGCAGTCAACGCATACAATGAGCCTAGAAATTTTAGCTGGCATCCTTCCTCTTTCTGTGCGCTTTTTCGAGTTATCATTCCGTTTTTTGATTCGTTGTGAAACACTCAATCCGATAGTGATAGCAAACTTTGAAAAAATGCTAACCTTAGGTACTCAATCTAAGCGAATGTTACTATATCATGAATTTCTGACCCTGGAAAGCCCATCGGATTCATCTGGTTTCCAATCCATTCCTTCAATTTTGTTCAATTCTTCTATTAATTTTGACTTGACAATGAAAGTTTATGTTAGTGGTATTTCAGGTGATCTCCGCCAAATAGTTATGCCTGCAATATTCTTGTCAAGATATAAACATATTGACTCAACCAAAACTTTTTTTACTGATAGATCCAGTCTTCATGGTTCCACAGGCTTTGGGGTATTTAATATTGACTTCTCCACATTCCGTAAGCTTAGTTTACCTTGTTCGGTGTTTGTTGCTGAATTGGCTGCGATATACACTGCTTTACAACATATTCAGTCCTTGTCACCCGAACATTTTTACATCTTTTCTGATAGTCTCAGCTCTTTAGAGGCACTTCATTCGGTAAGGTCTGGATATTCTTCGTATTTCTTGTCTGGAATCCAACAGCTTTTAAGTGTTTTGATGAGTAGATCATTTAATATCACTTTTGTATGGATTCCCTCTCATTGTTCGATACCAGGAAATGAAAAAGCAGATTTTCTAGCTAAAAAGGGCGCAATGGAAGGAGTCTTATTTCATAGGCCCATTACTTTTGATGAATATCTCAATATTCCTCGTGAACGTGCACTTGAATCTTGGCAGACAAGTTGGAATGGAAGTGATAAAGGTCGGTGGCTGTATTCTATCATTCCTAAAGTTTCCCTCAAATCATGGTTCAAAGGATATAATTATTCTCGTGATTTCATACGGGTAGTGTGCAGACTCATGTCTAATCATTATTCCTCGAATGCACATCTTTTTCGAATTAATATGAGTGATAGTAACTTATGTGTTTGCGGTATAGGTTATCACGATATTGATCACATTGTGTGGTATTGCTCTGATTTTCAAAATAACAGGATATCTTTAATAGAAAATTTCCGCGAAAAGGGAATGACACCCTATGTTTCGATCCGCGACGTTCTGGCTACACGCAATCTCGATGCTATTTCGTTGATATATTATTTCCTCAAGTCCATACACTTTCAAGTATGAGTATGTGTGTATTTTTTCTGTTATTTTTAATTATCGTTTACATCTCCAACTTTTTTTGTTTTTTGTTATTAATAATTCTATTATTTACCAATAATCTATGGTTTTAATGTTTTCATTTTTCTCCAACTATTTCCCTCAGAACTTAAACACATTCAGATTCACGCATTCGCACGCAATCTTCAAGGAGGTGGTTATCTCTATCAAAAAATCCTCAAGAAGAAGCCTCAAATATTATTTTATTATGTATTGTTATATAATTATTTATATTGTATCTTGAAAAAACTATAGGGTTTTTATGCCTTTTTGAATAAGAACATTTGCATAGTTCTACTCACAAGGGCTTTTCCCTATTCATAAACACGGCTCATTGATGCTTAACGTTGCTGAGCCAATTGAAAATAAATGATTTAAAAAAAAATAAACTTTTATGTTATAAATAATTGAATAACGAAAACACAGACATTCTTTGAGGTACAGGCGTATTTTGACATCATTTACAGGCAATGATGGTTATTGACGAGAGAATCGGAGAAAGCATCCATTTTTTTCAGTATGTGAAATCAGCTCCTTCAATCAATGTATTGGTCTCGCATAATATGCTACCACTCAGTGAGTGAACAAATCCGAACATGTGGCAGACAAGTTCATTCTGCTCGTGAGTTGAACAAACAACAGCTCTGCCAACAAATGATTCACTCTTCATGGATCGGATTTGTGTGCGAATAAGACAGAGAAGGATCGTCAAGCGATAATTTTTCCGCGACTGCACTCATTTGTGAAATTATCATTTCGGCAGCAAGCGTTTCAGGGGCTAATGCATCGAATGTCAGTTAAGATTTTCGGTACACTAAAGACTAAAAAATATATTTTACTGGAGCTTGTGCTCCTTTATTCGCGCTTGCTTAAAGACTAAAATACAATTTGTTCTTGAGCTCTAAAATCAGCTAGTCCGCCCGTGCGCTGTGTTTATCTTTTCGGGTAGCCTGATCTCTGTCCATGAAATTGTGCAACTTTTAATCGGTCAGTTGTTTTGAATATCCCCTACAACTTCATAAAATTGGTCAGATCATAATACACATCTTACAGTAATGTGCGCCAGTTGTACAGTGATTCGCCTCCAACTGGACATACCGAAAAACACCGCTCAGTGTTGCATTAGGGGTGATAGTGACTTGTAATTGGATATATAAACAAACACAACACAATGTAAAAATCATGTTAGAATAGGAAAATCATTGAAAATCTAACAAATAACCATTAGAAAAGTGTGCAAAGTACATAATCTAGCAAAATGGTTGAAGGCACTCCTAAAAATGTATCGTGTTGTAGATGCTTGCACAAAGGATGGTCACAGAAATGTCCAATTAGAGGATCAAGGTCCAATTATTCTTATCGCATTACAAATCTGTCCAATTAGAAACAAATCCCTGTATGAGTGATAAAAGATGCCAAGTTTTGTACCTGCCTATGGCACAATATTATAGGAAATTAGAAATACCCCAGCAATATAGCAGGCAATTTTTAACGTCAAAAAACACAGGCCACAGGCTAATGTGCAGAAGGAAACATCGAATAAAAAAGTCTGGAAATTTGAATTTTGTTTTTGTAATTATTGATTGTATTTGTTTTTTTTTAGTTTACATGGTCTCGGGACCAAGGGCGCTATATTTTTCTATATTTTGTATTAAAAGTTTAGGATTTTTAACATAACATATTAAAAAAAAAAACAGAAATGTGTTCTTTTTCGTTTTTTTTTTCAAAAAATCATAACTTTTGATCTACAGAATCAATTTAGATAATCGACATATTAAATTGAAATCGATGAGCTAGTCTTTTTTGTCCACTGCACATCTAAAAGTGATATTTTCACCACACTTTATTTGATTTTTAGAATTGTTTGCTTTTGGGTGTTTTCTTTGCGATTAATTTTCCTTCTAAGTGTGACACAAATTTCTCACAAAGTGATTCGATCGAAAGATTCAACACTTAGCTATCGAACAAATCATAAAATTATACACACAAGCAGAGATGGCAACCTTCCTGATTTTTCAGGATTTCCCAGACTTTTTGGCACACTCCCTGATATCCTGACAAACACTCAATTTTCCCTGATTTCCCTGATTTTTATAAAATTATCCTGATTTTTTACTTTTTGCTAGAAAAAAAAATCCACATAAATATACTGGGAGTTTTGCTGGTTGTTTATGAGAACTGTCATAATAGTCTACATTAAAAAGCTTTCCGGTCCGCGCTTATATAATGCTTACTCTTTCTTTCGAGTATACTCTATCTGTTCGCATCATACATACAAATGAAACACAAATTTCTGAATTATTCGAGAATTAATCAAGCAAATGAAACCAAAATTGGCATGTGAAAGTTTTAGGGTGCAATAAATGTTTCTATGGTGGTTAGACACTTCACCCCGATATGGAGGGGGGGGCGGTCTGCCATAGAAATGAAACATAAATTTCTGCATAACTCGATCAACTAATCAAGCAAATGGAGCCAAATTTGGCATGTGAAGGTTTTACGGGGCACGAAACGTTTCTATGGTAAATACACTCCTGCTGCCATGCAAACGAAACACAAACTTCTACATAACTCGAGAACTTATCAAGCACAATTTGGGATGTGAGGGCTTTAGTGTATGAGAAATGTTTCTATGATGACATGACACCCCTCCCTCCTCTGGAATGGAGAGGGGGTCCCATAAAAATATTACACATATTTCAACCAAAAATATTCCAACCAAATATGACAATTGAAAATTTTCTTAAGACTCTAAAGGAAAAAGAGCGCTAGCGAAACTGATCTTTGTTCTAAACTGGAAATGGATTTTAATGTGATGAAACGCACTCCTCTATCTTCTTCTATCTATACCAAAAAAAAAAGGATCGCCGGATGTGTTGATAAGAGCAGAACTCGAGGAAGAAATTGTCCGATTTAGGGCTGTCTTTATTCTATCATATTTTGTGTATAAAACATTTATTCCTTGTAACGGAGAAACATGTTATTTGCAAGTGGTTGAAAAACCTTGAACGAGAATTGTGTCTGAAAATAATCTGATATTATAATGATGAGTTTTGTTAGAAATACTAAGAATTTTATAATAAAAGGTAAATTCAACGGGGTCGCTTAGAAGATCAATCAATGAACAGTTCTACGATTGGACCAAAGAGCTCATAGTAAGAAAACGCGAATGTTTGAAGGTATTGATAACAAGAAACAAATTTTGGGCGGGACGAAGTTTGCCGGGTCAGCTAGTAATCTATAAGAATCATATGCCCGAAGGTTCTCGCAATTCAATCTCAATAAAACGAAATTATAAACAGAATAGGAACGGATACGATGAAAGGAATATTGGCGACCAAAAATTATGTACAGTAAAATAAAAACGATACAGGTTCCATTACATTTTCGCAGCAAATAACATCCAAGTATAACATCTTTTTTTATTAAACTGTAATTATTATTAAAAAGTGTTTTATTTCTCGAAGAATATATATTAAATTGAACTCCGCCTGCGAATGACGGATCTCAATAATTGCATGTCCGAATAATAACCTGAAATTATTGAGAAACCAGAGCAGTGGGTCCAAAGCCCCAGTAAAGGAGGATGGTTGTAATAGCTGTTATCCATGGTTATTATGGAAAGGAAGTAATGGATAACCCCTAAACCAAGGTGTGCCGTGCCGAGGGATGAATGGTAGGGGGGTTTCCAAACCTTGCCAAACCTTGCCGGAGCCTGTGGAGCACCAGGGCACCCTCCACAGTATCGTCTGCCCCGGTCAGCCCCGGTCACTGCATTAAGCCGGTCACTGATGCAGTGGACCTTCTTTACCGCGAGACTCGTGGGACTTCTATGAATAATCCACATCCAAATGAACAAAACGAGCGGTCGAAAATAACGCAGAACACTAAGGTTCTGCAAATAAATCTCCATCACGCTAAAGCAGCGTCTAGCGTGCTGTCTAGGAGGTTTATTGAAGACGCTATGGATTTAGCTTTAATTCAAGAGCCTTGGGTCCACAAAGGAAGAATACTTGGTATTCATACTGGTTCATGCAAGTTATTCTACGACGACAAGCATGACTCCCCAGAAACTGCTGTTCTAGTAAAAGCAAATAATTATTGCTTTTCTATAACAGAGTTCATTAAAGGGACATCGTCGCGATCAGAGTTGAGATACCAACCGCCAAGGGAAAATCCGACATAATAATTGCGTCGGCTTATTTCCCTGGTGACGTACCTGAGGCACCTCCCCAAGAGGTTGCGGCGTTCGTAAATTATTGCAGAAAAATCAAAAAAGACTTCATCATCGGCTGTGATGCCAACGCTCATCACACTTTGTGGGGTAGTACTGACATAAACAGTCGAGGTGACTGTCTTTTAGAATTTCTCTCTTCAAACAACATTGACATTGCCAATATAGGCAATGAACCAACGTTTATAAACGCTATCAGACAAGAAGTCCTGGACCTAACACTGTGCAGTCCGGAAGAGGCGTCTTTGTCTGATCACAGACACATTATCTTCGAATGGGATGGTGGCTTGACAGTACAAAGAGAATGTCGTGATCCAAGAAAAACCAACTGGGAACGATATTCACTTGAACTCGAGTCAGAAACTCTTAACACAAGAATAAGGTCGATTCAACAGCTCGAAACAACTTCAAAAGAATTAAATGATACGATAGTTTCAGTCTACAACAGTAATTGTCCACTTAAGAGAGTTTCTTCGACAAGAAACGTTCCATGGTGGAACAAAAGGCTCGAGCGGCTACGTAAAACAGCGCGGAAGCTGTTCAACAGAGCTAAAAAAAATATTGAGCCTGGTCTCAATATAGGAGCGCCCTTACCGAATATAACAGAGAACTAAGACGATCTAAACGAAAATCTTGGGTAAATAACTGCGAAAGCATTAAAAGTACCCCAATCGTTGCAAGACTAAGCAAGACTCTTGCAAAACACCACTCGAACGGGCTAGGTTCCCTCAAAAAGGACGACGGTTCGTTCACAAAATCTCCCTCAGAAGTATTAGACTTACTGATGAAAACTCACTTCCCGGGATCTACATCGGTTCATTCTGATACCAGTCCTAGCTATAACCGCGACATGAAATGCTCTCGAAGGTATTCTCAAAGTGCAAAGGATGTCGCAAAGATAGTTGCTGGAATGGTTTTCACGAGGGCCAGAGTAGAAAGCGCGGTGAGATCCTTTCAACCGTACAAATCCGCAGGTGCAGATGGAATTTTTCCAGCCCTGATTCAAAAAGGAGAATCTAAGCTGATTCCATCTCTAATCGAGATTTTTAAGGCAAGTCTGATACTAGAGCACATTCCTTCCACATGGAGATTCGTTAAAGTGGTCTTCATTCCAAAAGCTGGGAAACGTGATAAATCACTCCCAAAATCATTCAGACCAATTAGTTTATCATCAATACTGCTGAAAACTATGGAAAAAGCCCTGAGACGAACCAGCCCAGGAGGCTGAAAGTCTCAAAAATAAAGAAAAAAAAAAATATTGGTGAAAATTCTGGCTAGGTTCGCCTACTTAAGAAGTGAGATAAGTCTGCCAAAAATTGAAAAAGTATTATATGAATACATAAAGTCTGTATTCATATCCAAATGCCCTTTATCTAAATACCAGTTTGCCTATCAATCAGGCAAATCCCCAGTCACAGCGTTACACACACTTGTGAATAAAATTGAAAAATCTCTTTCGTCAAAAGAGACTGCATTATGTGCGTTTATATTTTATTTTTTAGGCAGACTTATCTCACTTCTTAACTAGGCGAACCTAGCCAGAATTTTCACCTGCCCCCGGGCTTCTGAATGCCAAAGGGGGACTAGGCTCTGCGGAATTCACGTATCTGCATGCTCGTGCTGTTTCAGTCCTGACCGAGAAATTGTCGGACAATCGCGCAGGTGCTAAGGATGACCGACTTTTGGATGCCGGCCAATTCCTTCTCCATGTTCAACACCTTTAGCGCTTCCAGAAGTGTCTTCGGGACAATTCCAGTTCCAGAGAGAACGACTGGAACAATTCTTGGGACCTCCCTTAGCCCCCACAGTTCCTTGAGCTCCACGGCCAATGGTCGGTACTTGCAGAATTTGCGACCGTGGGTCTCCTCCAGATTCTGATTCAGTGGAATAGCGACATCGATGATGGTGACTTTGCGGTCGCTCTTGTCGTAAACTATTATATCTGGGCGGTTGTGGTGGATCGAGAGGTCGGTCAGAACAGTGCGATCCCAGTACAGCTTGAAACGGTCATTTACCAGGACAGGTGCAGGCAGGTACCGGTAGTTTGGTACGTTGTCTTCCAGTAGAGCACATTGGAGCGCCAGTTGTCGATGAACAATACGGGCCACGTTGTTGTGGCGCTCGGTGTAGGCTGCGTTGGCCAAAACGGGACAGCCTCCCATAATGTGCTCTATGTTTTCACTTGGTTGATGGCACATCCGGCAAATGTCATCAACGTCTTGATGCCAGACGTACCGCCTGCAGTTTCTCGTCGGCATTATCCTGTCCTGGATGGCTATCATGTCGGCTTCTACTACTGAAGAGAGTTCACCACGCGTTAGCCACAGATTAGATGCGGCCTTGTCGACGTGTGGCCGGTCCAGTTGATGGGGGTGGGCACCATGCACTGCCTTCTGCTTCCAAGCTGCAATCTTCTCCTCCACTGTCTGCAGATTGCAGTTTAGTTGGTACTCCGCTTGCGCCAAGTGCAGAGCGCTGTATCCTCTGTCAGCGGCGCAGACAGCCCGGTATAGCGCGTTTTGGTTGGCGCGTTCTGCGAAGTACTCGCGCAGTTGTCGTATCTGGGCAACACACAGTGCAGAAATGTCGACGATTCCAAGTCCCCCTTCTTTGCGTTGTAGTGAAACTCTCTCCAGTGCCGATTGAGGATGGTGCATTCCGGCCTCTTTGAATGCTTTCCTCATCCTCCTCTCAAGGTCCTCTAGGTTAGTTTTGCTCCATTTGACTACACCAAAACTGAAGGTCAGCAGGGGAACCGCGAATGTGTTGATCGCGCGTACCTTGTTCCCCGCGTTGAGGAAAGTCCTCAGGACACAGTTCACTCGACTCAAGAACTTGTCTCGCAGCTCCGTCTTGATGTCGGAGTGGCGAATCCCGGTGAGCTGTCGGAATCCATGATATTTATAGGATTCGCCACGAACCATGTCTCTTATAAACTCGCCGTCATAGACCTCGTAGCCTCCGGATTCGGTAAATTGTCCTTTCAGCAGGTGGACACAGCGACACTTGTCGAGGCCGAACTCCATACAGATGTCCCTGCTTATTTCTTCGACAACCCGGATAGCTACACCTAGACGCTGACGTGAATCAGCGTAGACCTTGAGATCGTCCATGTAAAAGGTATGGGTCACTTCTTCGTGGGCGCCGTCGCCATACCTTATTTTATAGCCATGACCGTTTCTATTGAGCGTCCTACTGAGGGGGTTCAGTGCCAGACAAAACCAAAGCGGGCTGAAAGAGTCGCCTTGGAATATCCCCCTCTTTATCTGCAGCGTTCTAGACTGCAACACATTTTTCCCATCACTAAGGTGCAGAGACGTACTCCACTGCCTCATCGCATGCTGCAGGAACCTAACGACGACGGGATCAATTTTGTAGAGCTCCAATACCCGGACGAGAAACGAGTGAGGTATGGAGTCATAAGCCTTCCTGTAATCGATATAGGCCATGCTTAGGTTCCGCTGGTTATAAACCGCCTGGCCGACTGTGGCTGCGTCGATGATGGCCTGGTCTTTGCAGCCATGCGTATTTTTCCTGCATCCTTTCTGCTCTTCTGCGATGATGTGATGCTGTTCGCAGTGAGCAGAAACTTTGGCGGTAATTATGCTGCTCAGTATTTTGTACAGACTCGATAGGCACGTTATCGGTCTGTACTTTGATGGGTTCAATGTGTTGCTGTCTTTCGGGAGGAGGAAGGTGACGCCACGGGTGGCGAATTCAGGAAGGTTGTGTGGGTCACGTAGCACCTTGTTGAAGCACTCAGCTATCTTTGGATGTGCGACGGTCAGCTTCTTGTGCCAAAAGTTCTGGACACCATCGGGGCCCGGTGCTGCCCAGTTCCTCAGGTACCGCGAGGCTTTGCGGACATCGTTCTCTCCGACGATGATAGCTGGCATCTCTCCAATTTCACCACAACTCTCCTCCTCCCGTCTTAACCACATTTGCCCGTCGCGATGTTGTACTGGGGTCTCCCAAATACCAGCCCAGAGGTTCGTCACATCGCTAATATCTGGCAAACCTTCGCGGTAGTCGGGCTTCCTGGCGCTTTGCAGAGTCAGAGTAACGTTTCAGCCGTTTAGTTAGGACGCTCAATTGCTGTACCAGTGTGTCGAGTTTTTCCGTCAGCTGGTGAGCTCCCAGCTGGCGAAGTTCAGTAGGCCGCACGATCACAGCAACTTGGCGACATAATTTCGCCGATCTGCTGCCTCTTTTGTACGCCATCAGTCTTCCAATTGCGGCGCGCTTGTTTAGGATCCGTTGCTCAAATCTCCTTCGCCATGGAGGCTCACGCCTTTCACGGAGATGTTGGAGCAGTCCGCCTCTTGGCCTAATACGGTATCCTAAACTTTTGGCGGTCGCCACAGCAGCACAGTAAACTTTCAGTTGCAGCTCCTCCATGTTCTCAGCATCAACCAAGTGCAGCGGAAGAACGTGCTCGTTCATGAGCTTTACTGCACTTGTCAGCCTGCGGGATGTTGCAACTTCGGAATCCTGGGGCGCGACAAAGGATCTGTGTCGCGAAACTGTGAGATCGCCTCGTTGTAATGGAAGACCAGTAGTTGTTGATCTGGCTGTGGGTCTTCCGGCTCAGGTGGTTGTTGTACTGTGGCCTCCACTGGTGCTGATTCGCGTGCCCCACTCGCGAATGAATTGCTCAGCCGTACTAAACTTCGTCTCGACACATCGCTTGCTCTGTTGTTCCTGGAGCTTATTTCTCTCTGCACCTGCTGCTTGATCTCGTCGATTTGCGTTTGGGAGAGCATGTTGTTGCGTACTATCGCTCTACGCCTCGCGTTCATCGCGTTCTGATCAAGCCTCCCGACGAACTCTGGATACGCTTCCTCGAACATTGTTAGTATTCGAGGGCGACCGCTCATGTCCGTCTCCAAAGCAGTGCAGATGTAATAGGCGCGGATCACGAATTCATTCATTTCGTGTGTCCACATGATCCGGCGCCTAGTGGTACCCACAAGTGTGGACGACTGTCGTCTGGCAGTCGCAACACGTCTCGTAGGCGCAGCGTTTCTTGGGTGATGTCGATGGCTGCTGTTTCCGTGTGGCGGTAGCTCTTCGGGTTGAACCCGGCTGGTGGCCCGCTCTTGCACATCGCCCTCCAGCCGCTGGCCGCTCGCTCTTACACCCGTTCCAGGATCAGCTCCAGTTCGGGGACCCTCCTCGGGCGATCGCATTCTAATTAATCTTCGTGATCGTAGCTCCATTTTATTGGGTGTATCTCCTTTGCCCGGGAGACAGCGGGTTGGCAAGGCCTCCATGACCCGGGAGGCCTTCCCCGGGAGAGATATAGCGCTCTGACTCGCTCGCACCCCCTCACTTAGCCACTTTCGACACCCGTTCTCGGAGCCAAGACCAGGTGTGTGTTTCCAGTTCACGCCCGATCTAAAAATGTCGTCATATAATCTTCGTGGAGGCGTGAGATAGGAACATTTGAGACCAACAGGCAGGCTCCTACCCTATGTTGATCCCCATTTGAGAACCAAAATTTTATTTTATTTTATTTTTTATTTTATTTTTATTTTATTTTTTCAGACAGTCTCAGCTCAATAGAGGCAATCCGCTCAATGAAATTTGATAAATGCTCATCTTATTTCCTAACAAGAATAAGACAACTATTGAGTGTTTTGGTCGAAAAATTATTCAAGATTACCTTAGCATGGGTTCCCTCTCATTGCTCGATTCCGGGGAATGAGAAAGCGGACTCGCTAGCTAAGGTGGGCGCTTTAGAAGGCACACTTTTTGAAAGGCAAATTGCTTATAATGAATTTTTCCACATTCCTCGTCAGTATACGCTCGTAAGTTGGCAGCGCATGTGGAGTGAAGATGAGTTCGGTCGCTGGTTACACACGATTATCCCTAAGGTCTCGACGAGTGCATGGTTCAAGGGATTGAATGTAGGTCGTGATTTCATTCGCGTGATATCTCGGCTTATGTCCAATCACTACAACCTAAACGCGCATCTCTATCGCATTGGGCTCGCAGCAAACAATCTTTGTGATTGTGGCGATGGCTACCACGACATCGAGCATGTTGTCTGGTCGTGTATCCGGTTCCATGCTGCTCGCTCTTAGCTCTCTAGAGCACTGAGAGCACAAGGCAGACAATCGGGTATCCCCGTCCGGGATATCTTAGGTAGCCGTGATCCTGATCTTCTGCTTCATCTATACCTGTTCCTCAGAAACGCCGATGTCAACGTTTAATGATGTTTCCTTCGTTGTGTCCCCGTTTCATATCCCTCCTATCCGATCTATAAACTTTTACTTAGTCGCGGCAATACATACACACACTCTTTACAGATACACGGGCCAAAGGTTGTGCAGTCCACTGATCATTCAACAAGAGCCAAAGGTTGTACCGCTCATGACAACTCTACATGAACTGATGATTGCGCCGGTTAGTGACCATTCTATCCTGGATTCCTCGAGTCGAGAAAGACGCACCACGCTAGATATGGGGTACAGACTAGGGGGGCGTTGCTGATTAAGGGTCAGCTGCATCCCAATAGGAAGTATCCCGTGTCGGGCACACGTACAGAGCATTGGAGACAGCAACATCCGAATTACGAAAACACTTGTAATACTAACCTCGAGCCAACCGCGAGTAATCGGTTACATATTACTAACATAGTCTAAGCAAACATTGTCAAAATATTGAACTCCCGGCCCCGTTAGGCTGACGCCATATGAGCCTTAATAAAATATATATTTTGGATTAAAAAAAAAAAATATGTGCGTTTCTTGATATCGAACATGGGGCCTTAAACCAAAAATGGTTATGTGGGTCTATACAGCAATTGTGCGGCCTAGGATAACCTATGCCTCATTAGTATGGTGGCCAAAGACTAAGGAGACTGTAGCTACAAAAAAGCTAAACAAACTCCAACGACTGGCATGCGTTGCTGTAACAGGAGCAATGCGAAGCACACCCTCAAAGGCATTGGAGGCTATCCTTCACTTGTTACCTTTGGGTCAACATGTTCAGCTGGAGGCTAATAGAAGCGCTCTAAAGCTAAAAAGATATAAAAAAAATATTAGACGGGAACAAAACTGGTCACTTGAGCATCCTGAATCTCTTACCCGTTGGACCAACCTCAGAGATGAACAGCGATTGGATGGAACCAAGGACCAATTATGACATTCCATACAGAGTGATCGAACTTTCCCGTTCAGTATGAGATGAGGGTGGTCCCGATGTTCGTAATGGTTCAATCCTGTTCTATACCGATGGGTCGAAAATGGGTAACAGAACAGGTGCTGGAGTGTATGGTCCCAGAAAAAAAAATTCTGTAGCTATGGGAAACTGGCCAACAGTTTTCCAGGCAGAAGTAGCTGCAATAATAGAATGTATAAATGTCTGCCTTAAAAGAAATTATAGACATGCTAACATTTGCATCTTCTCAGACAGTCAAGCAGCACTTAAAGCCCTCAATGCTTTCAAGTGCTATTCAAAAATTGTCTGGGAATGCATTTGCCTCTTACGACAACTGTGTCAGAGAAGTTCGGTACAACTATACTGGATTCCTGGCCATTGCGGTATAGAGGGAAATGAACAAGCAGATGAACTCGCAAGACGCGGCTCAAGCTCACCCTTCACTGGTCCAGAACCATTCTGTGGAATTTATGAATGTGTGTTGAAGAGTGAGCTGAAGAAATGGGAAGACCGGGAAGTAATGGCCAACTGGATGGCTGTACAACTCAACCAGTCAAAAAAATTTATCACGCCGAGTATTAAAATTACTCAACAATTGCTGAGTCTTAATAAGAAAGACTTCAGCACATTCACTGGTCTTATAACAGGACACTGTCCGAGTAAATACCATCTCAAAAACATAGGTTTAGTGCAAGATGATATTTGTCGCTTTTGTAATGCCGAAAGCGAAACCTCGGAACATTTGTTCTGCAAATGCGGAGCACTAACAAGACGCAGACTTCAACACCTTGATAAGGCTATTCTGGAGCCCAAGGAAGTTTGGTCTGTGTCGCCGATCAGGACTATAAATTTTATCAAACAGATTATTCCTGATTGGCACCTATCTCGCTATAGCTTTCAGTCTACTTCTTCATCAATAAGCAGTAGATAAGCTTGAAGCGTAGTACAAAAAATGGGTCATACCACAATAGCTCAAACTGATGGACGCAGTGGTTCACACCCCAACAAGGGAAAAAAAATTGTTTGTAAAGCAAGAAGTTGCAAGAACGATCAGTGAGACGCGACAAATGAATTAGCAGGTTCACTACATATGTTTAAAATCTCCATTCATGTGCATCATTTGAAACATGGTTACGTAAATCGTTACGAGTTGTGCGTTTTATCTATGCGTCGATTTTTTTAAAGCAAATCGTGGCGGGTGATGAAAACGGGTCATTTGAAACAATTCGACTGACCCGGTCTTCACCTGAAAAAAAATTTAATCTGGTTCAGGTGGTATTGGAGAGGAATTCTGTATTGAGAGCTTCTAGCAAGCAACTAGTCGATACATTCCCACAAATACTGCCCGCTACTGGACGAATTAGCTTCCATAATTAGTTAATGTTTAGAATTGTTAGGCTACCTCAAAGATCTCAGAACTTCCTGAATTGATTGCAAAACAACACTGTGCATATAAAATTTTAAAAAATATACTTTTGTTTTCTCAAAAATGGGTACGAACTTTCCGGACAACCCAATATGAACTATCCTGATTTTCCCTGATTTTTTTTTCATTCTCCCTGATTTTTCAAAAAAATTGTTGGCAACCCTGCACACAAGCATCGATGCACATGTACACAGTTGCAAGGCGATGCACTCATACTGTATTCATTCGTTGTTTCTTCTGACACGTCAATTTTCTCTTCCACGGGTAATGCAGAATATATGGTTGAGTGAGTTGAATGAATCTAATAAAAAAATGAAACAAACGCTCGTTGATACGATTGGAACCATCCTGGTTACAGGTATCGATACAGCCTTTAATTTATAATATAAGACATTGGTAAAAAAGTGACAGTCAAACCCAATGGTAAAATGTTTGCGTTAGCAAATTCTGTAAAAAACAAGCATCGTTAATTTTCAGTTTCAGTTTTTGTAGTTTTTCCAACTATTTTATTTGTTGTTTTCATGTTAAGGGCTAGAAATGGTAAAAATCAACAAAAAATGGATGAAATAAAATGATATTTTATGCAGAAATCTTCATTAAAATTAGTGTTCGAAATATGACTCAAGTTTCTGTGCATGATTCAAATTGCGAACACTTCATTTTTTAATGTGAATTTACTGAACTTTCATGTTATATATAATTTAATATTCAAAACCCTGACATTCTTTGGGTTATAGAATTCATTTTAACATCATTTACAGGTATCGATACCGATATAGCGCCCTTAGTCCCGAAACCATGTAAACTATAAGAAACAATTACAAACAATAATTACAAAAGCAAAATCCATTTCTTTTTTTGCAAGCCTAACATTTCTTTAAAAAAGACTAGCTAATTGACTTCAATTTGATATATCGATCAAATGAATCGGTTCAGTAGTTTAAAAGTTGTGATTTTTTAAAAAACAATTGCATTTTTACTTTTGCGGAATTTGAGACAAAAGTGTTCGGAATGAGTCAGTGACAAAAATGATGTTCGAAATTTGAGACAAATGTGATTAAACATACTATTAGTTTTCCAGCATGAATATTTATTTGTAAATTAATTTTATGGTAGTCAAATGGAAAAGAAGGCTATATTGTATCTAAAAATCAAATTAATTTCGCGAAAGAATACCATTTTAAGTAAAGAGACACTGTTTAATGACCATCAAAGCTTAAATGTTCGGAATATGAGACAAAACGGTATATCTAAAAAAAGAGCACCGTGAATCGACATCGACTGCCACACCAAAGCCATTAATATACATTTATTTATCGGCAAAACTAGTTTATAGCAAATTGTTGCATTTTTTCATCACACAAAGAATGGCTAACCCTGGCTAACGAACGAAACGAATCGAAATAGGGCACCAATTATGCCGCAATCAGCAGCACTCATCGTTATTCAAGGATGCACCCAAAAACAACAAAAAAAAGTATATCGTGGCCACCACCTAAATCCGATTCAGCGAGTCCCCGTGGGGAATTCGGTGGCTCATCCGCCGAGTGTACCACTTAATGCATACTCTGTGTAGCTTCCGATTAGATTAGCATCCGTTTTAAATGGGGAAAAAGATGATTCGTTCTGCTTTGGAACTAACATTTTTTGACGTGGGACTACGTCTAACCGGAGTATATGGGGGGTAAAATGAAATTCTAAACACAGAACATGCAGGAAAAAATGAAAGATTCAGAACGCTTATAACTCGAACATTTCTTACTGGATCGGAAAGATGTTTGCATCAATTGAGAGGGAATATTTCTACGCTTCTATCGCAATTAATAAAATTTTATTTTTCATAAGATAAACAATTGAATAACTGTAAAATGTTAAGCGTTATCTAAACGCCCTAACTGCCTCATTTTGATTGGCCCGATCTACGGTTTCCCTAACACATCCATCAAAACCAAGTAGCCTTGCGGAAATCGGCATTGCAAATACATGAAAGTATAGGGACTTTTGTTCTCACCGAAATGTATTCCCTAACACAGACTTCAAAACCAAGCAGCGTTGGAGAGATCGGCATTGCAAATACATGAAAGTTGGGGGTATTTTATTTTATTTTTTTTTTATTTTTATTTCACCATCTTCGACAACGTCGTACAGACTGAAACCTTAAGATCTAAATTATTCTAAGTTTCTTATTCTAGTACTAAACACATTCTTGGACAGAGTAAAATCAAACACATCACTAACTTTGTTAAAAGAACGTAAACACAAATTGAAACTATTGTTGAAACCATAATTCGTTCTATGGAATGGTATAAGAAATAACGATGAATTACGAAAACGACGGGGAGGAATATTCCACGGAACTTGACGTAACAGTTCGGGACAGTCCACATTGCCGGTTATTAAATTATAAATAAATATTCTTTGTAGTTTGGTACGCCTGGCTGATAGTGTTTCCAAGTCAATCAGTTTACAACGATCAGCATAACTCGGAAGATTTATCGGATCATTCCAAGGGAGCTGTCGCAAAGCAAACCGCATGAAACTTCTCTGGATTCGCTCCAACGCAACGATTTGTGTAACGAGGAATGGGGACCAAACCGGTGCAGCATATTCCATGATGCTCCGAACTAGCGCGCAGTATAACTTTTTGAGGCAATACACGTCAGAAAATCCAGAAGCATGGCGACGAATGAAACCGAGCACAGTGTATGCTTTAGCGGTTGTGATTACTATGTGCTCATTGAACTTCAGTTTAGAGTCGATCATTACTCCTAGATCACAGATCGAGTTTGCGCGTTCTATGGGCTCCAGCCCCATGTGGTATTGGTGGCGAATGACATTATTGCAGCGACTGTAGGATATGGCTTTACACTTTTTACTATTCACACGCATACCGTTATCATTGCACCAGATTAGCAAACAATTAATATCATCTTGAAGTTTGATGCAGTCAATGGATGATGCAATCTCACTGTAAATTTTGAGATCATCGGCGAACAAAAGCTTGGATGTGGAAAGTAGCTCACATAGGTCGTTAACATAAATAATAAACAGAAGCGGGCCGAGAACACTTCCTTGTGGCACACCAGATGGAATGGTGAATATTCTAGAGCGCACGGAATTAACAATAACGAAAGCTTTACGATCCGATAAGTACGAGTATATCCATTTGGTAATCCATGAGGGAAAACCAATGTGATTCATTTTCTGAATGATGAGATTGTGCGGTACTGTATCGAATGCTTTCGCGAATTCAACATAAACTGAATCCATTTGTCGCTTTGATTCAAAAGAACGTGATATTGCTGACACATAGCACATAAGGTTTGTTGTTGTTGAACGCCGTTTCATGAATCCGTGCTGGCTGTCAGTGATGATCGGTGCACTCACTCTATACAATACTGCGTGAACCAGCTTCTCAAACACTTTACCGAGACAGCAGAGAATGGATACACCACGATAATTGGAAACACAATTGGAATTTCCGGATTTGAAGATCGGAACTATACATGCCATTTTCCACGCGAGTGGGAATACTCCGTCTTCTATGGAGCGATTGAAAACTGCAGCTACAGGTATCGCAAGCGAAGCGGCACAGTTTTTCCAAAACACAGGAGGTAGATCATCTGTTCCAGATCCTTTAGTAGAGTCGAGGTCTTCGAGAGCTTTCCTAATATCATCCAGATTAAACGGTATACATGGCAGATTAATGTTGAATGTCTTGATGTGGTCATAGCAATTCTGTCGTTGAACAGGCGATGCTTTGCTGAATACGCTTTCGAAGAATGTTGCAAAAATATTCGCTGCCTCCACATTCGAGTGTGAAGTGATTTCACCAAACTTCAGCGTGGCAGGGATACTGTGTGTACCTTTCCTCTGCTTGACGAAATTCCAGAACCGAGAAGGATCCTTTTTGACTGTGGCCTGAATTTTGTTCAAATAGTTGTCGTGACTTGCAAGAAGAACAGTTTTGTACTCTGACTCAAAATCGCGAAGTCTGGCTCTATCAGTTTGATTTTTTGTCTGGAAATATCGGTTGCGCATTTTACGGAGATTGTTTCGAAGTTTGCGAAGCTCGGGTGTCCACCAAGGTTTGTTGAAGATGGAACCAGATACTTGTCTTTTTTGCGGTACAATACGACTGATAACATCGAAAAGAAATTCGTAAAAAACAGATAGCATCTGGTCTACTGTATTCGTGTTCATTAGATTCTCCCATTCAATATCCGCAAGGACAGAATTCAATAGTCCAAAATCACAAGTCGAATAGTCATATTTCACACTTTTTTCTTGATCGTCAAATAATGTTGGTGTGTCATTCTCGTTAAGTAGTAAAACGAAAGGAGTGTGGTGGTTATCAATAGGTAGCAACGGAGAAGATGGTAAAAGTATGTCCAGATACTCAGGGAGATTGGTAAATACTAGGTCCAGAAGTCTTTCATTGGTGTTGACATATCTATTAATCTGCCTCAAGCCATTCACAAACATGGCTTGTGTAAAGTTTAACTCGGTTTCATCTAGATCGTTTGAAGGAATGTATCCATTGATGTCCTCATCATGATGCCATCGTATGTTTGAAAGATTGAAGTCACCAATTGACAAGATTATGTCAGACTCCGAAAGGTGATCAACAACGTGTCGTACCGCATTTGCATGAGCCCTATATAAATTGGTGCTCGAGTTTGGTGGGAGATAAATAGCGATTACGTACAGTGAACGATGCTGTAATTTTATACAGACTGCGATTTGTTCGAGCTCTTCACAACTAGTCATTATAACAGCTTCGCATTTAATGCAGTTTTTGACGGCTATCAGTACTCCACCACCCCGCGAATGCTGGCTGGTCAGTTCGTTGCGATCACAGCGGAATAGAACATAATCCGACGATATTTCACAGCTTTCGATATCATCCTTAAGCCATGTTTCAGTGAACACGATTACGTCGTAGTCACAGCTTGACAGCACTATACGCAGCCGAGCAATTTTTGTACGCAAACCTCTAACGTTCTGGTAATATACTGAGAACGACTCACGTGCCGTAACGACGGGAAATGACCGACTATTTGACGGTATGTAGGGTGAGGTGATTTCAGTCGCTGCATTTTCACTAATTTGGACCATTTCGGTATCACCAAATTCCGAGTGAAGTGTGTAGTGGCTAGAAGCGACAGGCATTACTGGACAACAATTGTTCCTAACATGTGGATACTCGCCTGTTATATCATTTTGGAAGTCCCCTTCACCGTTCTCAACCTCAGGACCGGGATGACTGATGATCGCTGACAGGTGCGGCTCGACTGAGGTGAGGGCTCTAGGGGCTTCCATGGGGCTGGCAGGCATGCATCCCGGTGGTGGAACGACTGATTCGGGTGACGATTGATTGTATGTCGGTGTGCAAAATGAGATGTGACTGGAAACGATAGACTGTACTGGACAAGAAGTGTTCCAAAAATATGGATACTTGCCTGTGATGACAGTTCGGAAGTCCCCTTTACTATACTCAAACTCAGGACCGGGATGACTGTTGGTCGCTGGCTGCAAAGTCTCGACTGAGATGAGGTGGTTAGGGGCTTCCATAAGACTAAAGTGTGTGCACCCCGGGAACGAAACAGTGACCGATTCAGATGAAGAACTGCATAACAAAATGTGAGAATTCGACTTTTCCGAAATCCTTACGCTGGAGTAGGATTGACAGGAGAGGAGATTTGAGTTGAGCGTAGTGGCGTTGATGCTTTCCTTTGTTAAAAAAAATTTTTGTGATCCGAAGTCTTCAAACTCCCTGAATAAAACTCCTTCAGGCCAAGTTTCTGGATCCAAAGCCTTCGTTTTCAACGATGGGTCTAGCCCAACTTTAAAGGACACAAATGAGAGGGTGCTTATGTCCTTGTCTTTCGCGATAAGTTTAAACACAGAGAGTTCGTCATCGGTGTTAAGATTTGCTTTTACCATAGCCGATACCGCTTCAGGTGTTACGTCTGGTCGAATTCTCGAAATATATAACCAGAACATTTGATCCTCCTTCTTGCACACTGGCACTGACACGACATTTTCTAACGGCTGCTTTCTACCAACATTACAGTTTTCAGTACCTTGTACAACCACGTTTACATCAAGAGGTCTTTTATTGGTCCTTCGTTGAGTTGTTGTGGGCCAATTAGCAGCTGGAGAGTAATCAGCGTTGGGTTTCGAATGAATCTGTTTAATCTCAGCACGCAGTTCCGTTATCGCAGTGGTGAGCGAATTCAATGGTGAGGATTGATCAGCATGAGCCGTGATAGAGCGTAAATGGGAATTCTCAAACAGTTCAGCACATTTGTCACACATCCAAAATAAATTCTTGTTTGCCGCAAAATAGGATTGCAGTGTACGTGTCACACCTGAGCATATATTCATGTGGAAGAATGCACCACAATATCCACGACAAACAATATAGTCGATGCCGTTTATAGCAACAGAACATTTTGAACATTGCTTAGCCATCGTGATACGCCTTCAGTTATGCAAGTTAAAGTCGCTGGTTTTGCTTCTAGATAGTGCAAGGCTCAGCTCAATGCGAATGAAGCTTGAGTGTGGAACAATGAGGTCTGGGATGATTGTCTTGATATTGATACACAATCACCGATCAATCTAAACACTTTCTTCTCGCAATTCCGCGTACTTTTACGCAACGAACATACAAAACTTCACAGGTGCGTTGATGAGAATCGCGAAACGGTAAAATTGATACAAAAATTGCCAAACGAATCATCGACTAACAATCGTAAAATGACAAAAAGACTGAAATGTGTTTCCCTAACACAGATTTCAAATACATGGAGCTTAGGGAAATTGGCATTGCAGATACATGCAAGTCGGGGGTGTTTTTGTTCCGACTTAAATATGTTTCCCTAACACAGACTTCAAATCCAAGGAGCGTGGGGAAATTGGAATTCCAAATACATGTAAGTCAGGGGCATTTTTGTTCAGACTGAATTGTGTTTCCCCAACACAGATTTCAGGACCAAGATGTCTGTTTTCCGGGGGTACTTCTGCACTCGCATGTTTTTTTTGCACTCCGAAAAGTGTTTTCTTAACACGGATTACAAAAGCGAATACGAACACCACGCTTTGGCTTGGTTATTCAAGATTGCATTGAAGGATATGCCTTCATATCTTCTGCTCACTGAATTTCTACGCATACCATTTGATGATTAGGCAAGATGTTGATAACCAATTGCTGCGATGACGCCTTTTGATTAAACAATATGCGTTTGACGTAAATGTCAAAATCGAAACTGAGTGCCTGAAGCTCATCAAATCAAGCAAATTCGCGGTTCAAGAAATACGTACACTTGAGAGATGCAAACTTCAGAAGGAAACGTGAAATAAAATAATCGTTTGATAATTCTTTCGTTTGCATATTTTGTCCTAGGCATCATACCAAACGTAAAAGGACTGTCATTAAATTTACTTGTAACGAAGAACATAATCTATCACAATGCATGAATTGACCTTATATGGAATTATACAATATTTTTACTCACAAAGCAAATATATAATTCAATTGAATTCGGGAATTGTTTCATTCAATCAAAAATTGATTCAATACAAACGAATGATTGCTACGCTAAGGTAGTCCCACGTCAACCATGCGGTTATATCATAGATATAACCCATCCACTTTTTTTCTTTTAGAGATTATGAGTTTATGGGATCGATTTATACTCAATTTAGTGTACACAACTTCTGTTCCAATCTATAATGTATTATAGTTCTGACATTTTTGAAAGCTCGGAATTGATCGAGTCATCCGCCATCCTGTATAAATAACCATCAAGTTGATAAAGGAAAACAGAGATGACAAATAAAGTGCACAAAGCTGCGCTTTGTGCATATTGCAAAGGAAGTGTCAAACCTGGTGAAAGAAATCGATAGAACTCAATAAGCTCCCACCCCCATGAGTACCGGCAGATGATTGTTAAGTGGTTTGACTATTTTAAAAAGCTTTTTTCCCCTCCACCATCCTCTGTGAGCAAAGTTTGACGAGACAGACTCTATTCAGTGATAGGAACAAATAGGAACTACTTAGCAAAATAGAAAACCAAACGTTGCGTTGTGTGTGCGCGATACTTTGTCAAGAAAATGGCACTATTGCACACTCCGAGCGTCAAAGTGTCAAGACCAACTTTTGTTCTCAGCGAAGTGCCGCAACCGCTTGTTGGCGATGTGGGGAAGTATAATCCAACTCGCACTTGAAATTTAAATTCCACCTGCCTCCACCGCCCCCAACACATATGAGGCCACATATGCTTGGGGCGGACTGAAGAAGCGAGAAGTGCACTTCTTTTCATAGTTATTCTAAAGCGCCCAAACGATACTCGGGTGGGAAAACTAGTGAAATTGAAAAAGTGGGGGATGACTATATTCATCGTGTGATAGCTTTTAAACTAATGGGAACGTATTAGTGACACTATGCGAGAGCATAAGCAGTTGAATTCGATAGCGATCATTATGTAAATCGGGCGGTTAAATCAACAATAATTTCAACCATTTTCCGTCGAAATAATCCTAACAATGTAGGTTTGGAGCAATTCCAAATGAAATCGACAAATGACAAAACCGTTTGGGTTGGACGAAATATGAGTTTTTTACAGCATTTAGGAATTTTGTGGCTCAAGGGTAACTTTTGAAAAGGGCGTATCGACTTTAGTAAGAGAAATCTTTGATAATTTATATCTCAAAAACTAAGTGTCCTACCGAAATAGTGTCTTAGAAAGAGTTATAGGGTATTGATGTCCGAGCGTGAAAACATATACACTGAGGAAAAAAATTAGAACTTTTTTATTTACAAAAAAAAAACTTTAACCGGCTATATCTAAAATATATCTCGTTTATTGTTTCATATAAAATAGAAGTCATATAGAAAATTTAAAAAATGGGTACAAGAGGGTAAAACTATTTTTTACGAACATTGTGGAACATCGAATTTTTATGAATTTTCGAATTTCGAGGGGGGGGTGGAGTGTCTAATCACCATAGAAACATTTATTGCACATGAAAACCTTCTTCTTCTTCTTGAATGGCGTTAACGTTCCCTGTGGAACTTTTGCCGTCTCAACGTATTCATTAACTAGCGTCGTTCATTAATACTTGGTTGAGATTTCTATGCCGAATAACACGCCTTGAATGTACTCTGGAGTGGCAAGCTCTAGAATACGCGTGACCACAGTGCAAGCCGGAAGAATTTTCTTTGACGAAAAATCCCCCAACCAGAACGGGAATCGAACCCGAACACCCGGCATGATAGTGTGGGACGCTAACCACTCGGCCACGGGTGCACAAATGAAAACCTTCACCTGCCAAATCTCGTTTCATTTGCTTGATCAATTCTCGAGTAATGCAGAAATTTGTGTTTCATTTGTATGGCAGCTTTAAAGTTTAAGACCCCTCCTCCCTCTCTAAGGCCCTTAGAGAGGGAGGAGGGGTCTCAAACTATCATGAAAACCTTCCCCAGCCCCAAAAACCCCTAGATACCAATTTTCATGTCGATCGGTTCAATAGTTTCCGAGTCCATAAGAATCAGACAGACAGACAGAAATATATATATATATATATATATATATATATATATATATATATATATATATATATATATACATAGATAGGCTCTTTTAATATGTTTGTCGTGTCGCCATGTTCATGAAATTTTACGAATTTGCTTATAATTTTCAACAACTTTTCCAAATACACAAAAAAACAGTAATCGATACGTTTACGTTTTGTATTAACCTACAATTCTTCAAATTTTACAAATTCTATTAACCCACATGTCTTCAAATTTCAACGCAACTCCTAAACAATTTTTTTCGAAGTTTCGAAAATTCTTGAAAATTCTATGTTTTACAAAGTACGTCAACACAATCCGATCGACCTGGGTTCAATCCCAGCTGGCGTCGTTGGGATTTTCTGAGGCGAAAAATCTCTGGTTACGTCTTCCTTCGGAGCGGAAGTAAAAGAAGTTGGCCCGGCTCATGAGTTGTTGAGTCTGATAGGTAGGAACAGGTGGAGTCGCCTCCCTGATGTCGGTGATTGGCACTAAAGTGGCGGAAATAGGCCGACGAAAAATAAGCGAAGATAAAAAAAAAAAAAAAGTACGTCAAAAATAGCTTTACCATCAACTCATTTTGTACTCATTAGTAAATAAAAGTACTAATTTTTTTCTCAATGTATATTTTTTCACGTTTTAACATCAAGACCCTATAACTCTTCCTAATACACTATTTCGGTACGAGTCATAGTTTTTGAGATATAAATCATCAAAAATTTCTCTTACTAAAATCGATACGCCCTTTCCGAAAAGTGTCAAAAAATTACCAAATGCTTGTGGAAAAGTCATATTCCCTCCAACCCAAACGGAATACAAACTTTCGTTCGAATCAAACATACAAGTTTTTTGAATTCGGCATTTTTAGTTTGATTTCATTTGGAATTGCACTAACCCAATATATCCCTAGGAGGAAAATGTATGTATATATGCAGCATTTTTTCGCCTGAGACATCAATGGTGGAAATAGTAAAACTAGTGAGCAACTTAACGAATAACAGAGGTATGTTTTGCGAGCAAATGCAAAGGTAACAATGCAACACAAGATTATAAGCAATAATTCTTTCTATCAAACAAATTGGACATCCAATCAATGTGTAGGAATAAGGGTGATGTAGATGGTGGAGTGGGTTAGTAAGATAGCGGCAATTTCATAGATATTCATTGGGCCTTATTTCCGAATACACTTCACGATGGAAACGAAATGAAGTGTATCCGCGACGACGGAATAAATACGAAATTAGTTTTCCACTAAAACATTCATTCATTATAATATAAAATTATGTTGAGATGCTATTTTTATAAGAGATTATTTTACCACATGAAAAAAAGTTTTCCTTTCACATTGAATACGGATTTGATACGGAGAAGATAATTTCTGTATTCACCGTGAAGTGTATGTGGGAATAATGCCCATTATTTCAGCGATTCCAAGGTGGTATTGTCACGGCCCACAGTGTCAGTATTTTTGACGTGAAATATTGTCTGCAAACGAACGATTATTTCACCGAAAAAGCTACTACTACCAATGACATACTTACAATGACTATATATTTTTTTATTTACCGATCCACCGATACTTCGTCTACTATTCCACCCTATTATATGTCACACTGATATCCGTTAATCATTTTCAGTTAAACAGATTTCAGAAACAGATTTCTGATCAATGAAAATAATTAAATAAAAAACAATTGTTCCGGGCGATCACAGTCCTACGTCACACTTACGTTCGTTCCTCTGCCACTTCTTCTTTTTCTTCTGCTTCGCTTGATCATGCTTGGCCCATCCGACGACATACATCAACCGTTTTATTATGAGTTTTTTTTATTACGCCAATATTTATAGATTTTTGTGGTGCTACTGGTGCTTTGATAGCAGTTTTTGAGCTATGGGAAAATGGGTCGATAAATTACAAACATCATATATACATCTTTCGAAAGTGATTGTCACACCACTTCCTTAAGCCAGTAAAGGGGATTTAAAGCTCAAATCTTTGCACCCCAAATGTTAACCTCTCGTTTTGGAGGTTTTAAACTTGCACTACAGTATAGATGCAGAAATGATGTGATGCAAAAATACAAAAGCTATCTCCACCGGATGGCCTGAAAATCGACGAGGCGCCTCCACCGATCATGCATCACTATGAGCGATCCATTCTTCTTCTCTATCGGGCAAAACAGATGTGCATTGAGAAATCATGGTTTGAGTTAAGAGGATTTAAAAAATTTCTCAGTTCATTTGCCTCTAGCCTTGAAAAATCCAATTGACAAAACTGAAACCTCCATTTATTTTCCGAGTAACATCCTCCAAACTGAAGTCGGAGCAATCGAAGTAATGTTGAACATCATCAGCGTAAATATGAATACTGGATTACTTTAGAATGGAAGCATAATCCTCTATATGAAGCGGAAAAAAAGAGAGCCCCCAAAATCGATCCTTGAGGAACTTCCGACATAATCGGTAATAGATTCTAAAAAAAAACAATTATTATTGAAAACTTTCCGACAGCTTCCAATCACATAGGATTCAATCAGGATTCGAAGAAATCCAAGTGTTATTAACAAGCTTTGCACAAAGCAATTCGAGAGAAATTTTATCAAAAACATTCTAAAAATATTGTAAAGACAGGCTACTGGCTTTCCTCTATCAAAAAACACACCTATGTCATCAAAAACATTAAGCTTTAAGTTTTGTTTTGGTACTATGTTTTGATCGATATCCAGATTGAAACTTAATAAGAAGTTCATCATTGTGACCAGTGTTGCCACACGTACAGATTTATCTGGAAAAGTTGGGGGAGGACGGGGTAAGACGGCCGCCCTAAGCATAGAGTACAATTAAATACAATGCATACAAAATTGAGGCATTTCATTATGTCAGCACCGATCTTTAGGATGTTTTCCGCATTCACGTTGACTTCCAAAAGTTTTTCTTTTTATTTCATAATGTTATTTGATAAATTAGAAAAGGTATGGAAAAGGCGCTACCAAAATCATGACGGGTCAAGTTGGCCACCCTTAACACTAGAATTACCAACCGGTCAAAATGACCGGTAGTATCGTTTGTTCACAAGAATTTATCTTTAATTTTATTTAATATTTTCTAACAATGTTATGACTCTTTCTGAAAAAAGTTTATATCCTTTGAAGTTTTTATATTTTGACACCTAATATCACACTGGTCAAAATTATCGGTTCGGTAGAAAAAGGTATATAAAAACTGTCGGTAGTTCTAATGTTAAGGTCGAGATGGCCACATGAAATGACTCGTGAATCTAGGCGTATAGAGGATGATTGTTTCCGGCAAAATGATGGCACATATCAAGGTCGTTGTATTTCAGATCAAGCGTGATAAGAATGGGAGGTGTTATTTTTCCTGAATTACCTATAACGTGCTTAATGTGCAACCCTTGCAAAATTATCATAATTAAAAATTATTATATTTGTTTTCTTAAAAAAACAACATCAAATTTTTCATGAATGCGCCTTAGGTTATTCTACCAACAATACAAGTGGTGTGATGTTCTCATTCAATTCGTGAATTAGGCGCGTTCAAAAGTGCGTTTATGACAAATCACATCTCTACAATAATGGCCACCATGCCCCTGCTATAAGTCAAGCAAAAGTGTCTCAATAATTCTATGAAATGCTTTAAAAACATCCTTTTTCCTGTACAAACACACTTTAACCACTAAAACACTAAATTTCTTGCAGGCAAAATAACAAATCGGTTGCCATCTGAAAGATTTATTTTTATTGTTTATCATGACGTTTTACCTATACACACGCATACATGATTGAGTGTAATGCAATACACCAAATCAATGTATTATAATTGTCCAATAGTTGATTGTTTCAAAAATCTAAAAAGTGGCCATCTTACTCCGGGTGGCCGTCTTCCCCCGTCCTCCCCTACAGATTTTTTGGTTATTTTTGGTACAGATTCTGTACGGTACAGATTACAGATTTTCATCAAAAAGAACAGACTGGTACAGATTTTTGCGCGTGTGAAATTTCTGTCTTTTTTGGTCCGTATTATTACTTGAAATCACTCATTACATCCACCTGAGAATAAATTTCATTGTGGAAAAATAAATTCATGATGAAATATGCGCCCCGGTGTCGTTAACACGTAAGTATTTGTAGCAAGTAAATGTAGACATACAGTAATATTTCGTATATTTCGTAGTAAATTAATGAGTGTTTTTTCATGCTTCATGATTTTTCTCTACAATGAATATTTTCGATGGTACAGATTTTTTGAAGAAAAAGTACAGATGAGAAAGATTTTTTCCCCTTCTGGTGCAGATTAAAATGTGGCAATACTGATTGGGACTATGGACAAATTTGCGATTTTAAGATACGCTCAAACACCTTTGAAAAGACACACAGAGAACATTGTCATTCAATTTGAAATGAGTTTTGGCTTCTTCCAGCAGTTTCTCCGTCAACATGACTCAACAGTCATTGGGGCGTTTATTTGCTATCTCACTCTACGACTCGACTATCGCGTTTCATTTTTCCCCGTCAAATGGACTTCAATGCATATTGTAATGACTACACCCAAAATGAATTCGTTTCTTTCTCTCTCATGTATCCCGTATGCATGATATTTCGATGTTTGAGTTCAACGTGGTTTGACATATACTACAGGTGAGCTAGATTTTTTGTATCGTACACGAAAATTACTTCCACTGACAAATTTGAGATTTTTTTTTATATAAACTCGAATGTTTTTTTTTTCACAAAATTGAATTCGGAGACAAAGTGAACTGAAATTTTGTTTAGAATTCCTCCCAAACTACACGCTATTTATTAATACTAACGCGAGGATCTCTATAGCATACCTAATAACTGTCTAAGTTCGTTGGTTGAGTTCACGGTGGGTAGACAAAAAACCATCCATTAATGGTGTAACTGCTTTTTTGCATCAGAAATCAAATTTTTCGTTTCACTTTATATGGACGTACAAATAATATTGCGTACGCGGGTAACAAGAAGTGTGGATTGAAGTTAGTTGAATGAAAAAGCAGATTTGTATTCATTAGTCAAGTCAATTAGAATAAGTATTGACTAGAATAGTTCATCAGTCATCATCGCTCTCAACGCTCGTCAATTCATTTTCTAGTCAATTCAAATCATGATTACGGCGAATGCCGAAGTAGTCCTATTTGAAGTGAAGCTACTGATGGGAGGAGTCAATTTTCATTTTTCATCTTCGCAGATCTCGGGCTCAGCATGGCTCTGAATTTATAACTATATATTGAAATCGGTAATCGGTAATGAATTAGAGAGACTTTAAACTCTGAGAGTTCATTCGTCTCTTATATTGAAATAAGAATATTCTATAGCTATAACAGAAAAAAAATCTTATTTTTATTTTTCGAATGGCCTGGACAAAACAAAAAAGCTCATGAATCTAGTCTACTATACGTGGCAATGTTCGTAAAATTCGTAACTATGATATGATTCTAGGCTGAATATGGTGAATTCTGAACATTGATTAATTTATGCACTACTAGCTAACCCGGCAAACTTCGTCCCGCTCATTTACTTGATTAATTCTCGAGTAATGCAGAAATTTGTGTTTTATTTGTATGGCAGCCACCCCTAAGAGAGGGGGAGGGGTATCTAACCACCATAGAAACATTCATTGCACCCTAAAGTTTCCATATGCCTAATTTGGTTTAATTTGCTTGATTAATTCTCGGGTAATGCAAAAATTTGTGTTTCATTTGTACGGCAGCCTTAACACCATAGAAACATTTATTGCATCCTAAAACCTCCACATGCCAAATTTGGTTTCATTTGCTTGATTAATTCTCGAGTAATGCAGAAATTTGTGTTTCATTTGTATGGCAGCCCCCCCTTAGAGAGGGGGGAGGGGTCTCAAAATATCACGAAAACCTTCCTCGGCCCCAAAAACCCCTACATACCAATTTTCATGTCGATCGGTTCAGTAGTTTCCGAGTCTATAAGAATCAGACAGACAGACAGACATCACTCCATTTTTATATATATATATAGATTAATAGATTACGAACTAGTGCCCGAACATAAAAAATACTGTGGCTAACAATCATAGCAAAGCTTTTTTTTTCCTTTCGCAAGAAAAAATCTGAAATTCCACTCCCCACGCTCTGCGTTGGTGAACCGAAATTGCTCTACATATTCGAAAATTATACAATGCTAATATCTGCGTTGAGGAGCAAACTTTTGGGGCCCTCTAAAGTTTTTGCGAATTTTCATACCGCATGTATAACAGCCTCAACAATGCCTCTCATACAGCTCCACTTGTGTGTCCTATCGAGAATCCCATCGTGTGCTTCCATTATTCCACTTACCGCTGGTTTCCATCCTCTCGAGAGGGTTAAAACAACGCCACCTAAATTGGGAGGAATGTCACTCAACCTAAATCCTGCTGTTACGAAAACAGATTTCCTCCGACAAGAGGCTCTTCGCCGAAGAGGCCACCCTCCTGTCCTCACAGTGCCATAGTAGCGCTCTCTGTTTGGGGCCACAGTCTGAATGAGTGAATGAACGCAAAGTGTGTCTCTCGGAGGAGAGTACATAATTTCCATCACAACCACCGGAGTCGAGTCATTTATTCTCCGGGAATATAGTTTGGAGTTTCGAGAGCTCACACAGGCTTTGTTCTATCATCCGTAAAGTAGAGTGACATACTCACTACTGTTGGAATTGGTCCAGAAGAGGATGTCGCTTTGGCGCTATTGTTCCCGTTTTCATCCTGAAATCATAAGGGTCCCATGCGACAATCGAGTGAATGGAATCAACCACATCCTGTAGGTCGTTACTGCGATCGTCGGTGTGTGGGCGCTGCGCCTTCAACACCCTTCAATCATCACCTGCGCCAATATTTGCGCTTCAAAATACTGCCTCGGGCCAGGCAAAACACAAGACGCAAGAATGAAGGTATTCTTCGAACCAATTCTAAAGAGGTAATTTGGATAAAAGCTTTGCTCCGTCGTTCTGTTGTGGGCTGTTAAAACGAAACTAACGAACTCTGTGGTATTACGGTGTCCCGCTTTGGGTCGCCCACAATTAGTTTTAGCATTAGTCTTTCGAACAAACATCAACAATCGAGCAAGTTTCCCATACTGAGAAATTGCCACGAAATAAATTGTGTCACCGGTAGTTACGAGGATAAATTTAATTATTGTCCCCCCGGCGAGATGCAACCTTCGCTGGCTGGAAGTTTCCACGAGAAGCACAGAAAGTTCCGACAGCAATCAACAGTAATTGAATCCGATCCGTATTTTTATCCCCCCTCTCACCTGAATGGATGGATAGCGTCGCACAACTTTTATCGCAAACTTGATTGCAGCAATCGAATAATGCGATTTTTCTACCCACATGTCCTTTCAAGTTGGACGACGTTTTATTCCGCTGGAAGCCAAAAGTTTGTCTTTCGCAGTGTCTAGCTCAGGGATTGACTGAATAAACAGTAAATATGCACACATTTTTTTCAGGAACCACGGGATGATCCTTCGGGAGATAAAAGGGTGCAGTTTAGTGTGAGATGTTTTCTGCCAATGTTAGAAAATCATGAACGAGAAAATAGAAAATCAAGAAGTGTTGCTTTTTTTGGGATGAACCAAAATGTAGGTTCAATCTCGTAGTTTTTCACTCTTCTTTCAATTCATATTAGCATGCAATTGGTTCCGCTTGTTCAGTTTTGCAAACTAGTTCCCAACTGCCACCTAATGTATCATTCATTCGCCCAGCCTCACATCGGATCCAATGGGGGCTTCCGGTTCTGGAAACCTTGGCTCTGCTTCCGGACTCGGTCTACATCCCGGGCATATGACGAGTCCCCTCTTCAGAAGTTGTTCAACCATTTCAACGCATTCGCTCGTATGAACTGGAAGCCAGCAGGAAAATCGAGAGGAAGTTAAAGAGTGAAGTTACGCTTAGTGCTCTTGTGTGTTCGCTGGGATGTAAGGGAAAAAACACACACCATCATCCCGTTCTGGGTCTGTCGAAGCTCTAACACCCCAAGTGCTGTCGGCGTTATGTGTTGATTCCGACACCTCGGTGTGGCACTTTTCAAATGGCCTTCGGAGAGCGAAAGGGTGAAAAAAATACGATTCCCTGTAGTATGCAGACAGAAGGGTGTTTTCCTTGTGGCACTTTACATTTCTAAAAATGAAAAAAAAGATTGTTGGCTGAAATGTTGGATTTGTGGGATGTTTTTATCAACGAGAAAAGAGTTCAGCTTATTTCCGCTACTGTTTAGTTAAATACGTCAAAAGGTCATACTTTTCTCGATTGTTCATGTTTGAAATAACTCTGATCTGATGCAATTTTACTGACCACCTAAAAGTTGACTTATTAAGGATTTAAATATTTTGTCAAAACGTGACTTTTCCTACATTACAGCTGATGTGCACATCGAGTCCATTCTTTTCTTATCTTTTGAACCAAATTCTACACTCCATATTCCTAACAGAACAATACTTTCTTCTCATTTCAGTATTTTTTTAAGCGGCGGCAAGTTTTCTGCTAACAAATTTTCTCACACCCTGCCTATCTCTTCAAGGGGTTTGGGATAAACTAATACAGGTATTTTTTAGATCTTTTTCTCGACGGAGCTCTTTTTATAACAAACATATTTGACAGAACGCTTTGCGATAAATTTGGTGGGCGGCTGCTGTTCCCACTTGCACATCGGTCATCCCATCGCTGTCACCAAGTATGGAAAAGTTCATTCGCTCATTTCTCCACACCTAATTATAAATCACTCTTGTATCCGCTTGGAATAATCATGGCGAAAAGAATGCAGCAAGCAATCGTGAGATTGCACGATGAATCATTTTACACTCCCCGACCATCTTCATTCGGGACTGATATTGAACATAACAAAACAAAGAGTGGAAAACAACATTCAATGAATGAATACTCCTTTGGAAAGATCGCACGAAACAAAATAACAAGTGAGTCAAAATAGACTGAATCTGTGTGTATGTATGATACACACACATGAATTCACCTTCCCGCTCACCAATAACTTGCGTTAATATGGTCTTTTGCGTTGGCTTAGATCGTTTCATACTAGAAACAAAAAAATGTCATTGCAATAGTGCACAGGAAACAACTCGATTTCAACTATCTACCTATATTTTATTGCCGCGATCGAGGCTCAATGATTGCTATTTGAGTGAAAAACGAATGATTTTACAGAGACACTCGCTGGCTCAAGCAAAAGTTTCCAGTTTGATTCTATCACCATCATTCCGAGAGGCAAATGAGGGAATGCAAAAATTTCTGAGAATAGATGAGCGGAATCGAGACAGTATTTTCCGTTCTAATCGAGAATGAACTTTGCGAAGAGGATAGGAGAATGTTTTCTGTCTCAAATAAAGGGAGGCATAAACGGAGAATGGGAGGGTGAGTTTTATCCGTGAATGAGTGTTGTGAACGAATTTCGATGCGATTTTGCCCATACCTGGCTGTCACCACTTGCGGTACATATTTATTCTTTATACATTTTTTTTCTATAATTTTCCTTTTTTTCGCTTTTTATTGTTTTCAATTTTTGTTTTATGTCTTTTCATATTTCTAACTTTTAAGCAAATCTCCAATGATGTTTTTAAAAACAGTGCTCAGCATTTCTATTGTGCATATTGCTCTTTAACGTTTTCAATTAATTATCATTTTTATTTCTCTCATTTTTACTGTTTCATCTTATATTTCCCTTTGCTTCCTCTGTATCCATCCTATGCTCTTTTTTTATTTCATCCATTTCCCGTTTGTATACAAATGTGCAGAAAAAATAATTTTGTGTAATCTTTTATACAGGTATTTCCCACATACGCATAACTAATCATCACAGGAGAACGGTTGATCAGATTTCAGTCCTATATATATCGTTATGTCTGTGTCTACTTAAATTAGAATGATAAAATACTTTAAATGAAAAATTCAAATAAAAAAATCTCAAATTCGAAAAAATGGGCTGCTTGCGCAGCAGTGAAAGGCGAAATCGAAAAAAAAATCACGCATTTGTTCTAAAACTGTTCGATTGCACAATGGTCCAGGAGATGTATTTAAGTGGGAATTGGCATTTAGAGCTCGACAGTTATTCTCTAGACTAAAACTGTCTTCGACAAAATTGTTACATACGACAGAACATAGTTTGGTTCAAAATTTTACCTGTCATTCGTTTATATTTTTTTTTCTTCTAAATATCAGTTCCCTCATTGTTTCTTTGCTCCTGATATATTTTCCTTTGTTTCTCAATTTTAGGATCTTCTTGAATCTTTTCTTTTTCTATCTTACTTAATACTCCAGCCCTTTGGTACAGTCTGCTTCAATTGCGCTCATGTTCCGAATTGAACTCATTAGTAATGATTCGAGATTTCTTATGCCAAATAATACGCCATGAATGTATTCTGTTCCATCACCATTGGGTCGAATTTTTCTGAATCTATAAACATGGCATATGACCTCACAAGACACATTGACTGGAAAAAATATGCGGACGCGATTGCTCTAGCCATCAATTCCAGAGATGGTTTACCTCCATTGGAGGAGTATAACTTCCTTTCTCGTTTGATCTATGACAGCGCGGTTCGCGCTCAAACGAAACCCATCCCAGGCTCCACTATTCGTCGAAGGCCTCCCAATCCATGGTGGGATAGCCAATGTTCCAAGCTTTATCAGGATAAATCGAACGCATTCAAAGCTTTTCGGAAACGTGGAACCATTGAAAATTTTCAATCGTATTTGGACCTTGAAAATCAATTTAAAAACTTGATCAAAGGGAAAAAACGTGCTTATTGGCGAAATTTCGTGGGAGGTTTGTCACGAGAAACGTCAATGAAAAAATTATGGAAAGTGGCTCGAAACATGAGAAATCGCTCTTCATCCAATGAAAGCGAGGAATATTCACATCGATGGATTTTTAATTTTGCACGGAAGGTTTGTCCTGATTCCGCTCCTGTGCAAAAAATTGTTCGAGATATACCACAAGATAGGTGCGATCTTGATTCCGAGTTTTCGATGGTAGAATTCTCTCTTGCTCTGCTTTCATGTAACAATTCTGCTCCGGGATCGGATAGAATTAAGTTCAACTTGCTGAAAAACCTCCCTGATGTGGCGAAACATCGCTTGTTGAACCCAAGGGGGCAAGGGGACGAATGATTGTCTTGCGTTGCTTTCTTCAGAAATTCAAATGGCTTACGCCGGAAAAAAACAAATGGCTTCAGTATTCTTGGACATAAAGGGGGCCTTTGATTCAGTTTCAATAGAGGTTTTGACAGACAAATTACACTCTCAGGGTCTGCCGCCTCTATTGAATAATATGTTATACAACTTGCTTTGTGAGAAGCATTTGAACTTTTCTCACGGAGATTCGGCAGTAAGTCGGGTCTCTTACATGGGCCTCCCCCAGGGCTCATGTTTAAGCCCCCTTTTGTACAACTTCTATGTAAGCGACATCGACAATTGCCTTACACAAAATTGCAGCCTAAGACAACTTGATGGAGTGGTCTCTGTCGTAGGATCAACAGAATCCGACCTACAAGAACCCTTACAAGATACTTTGAACAATTTTTCAACCTGGGCCATTGGGCTAGGGATCGAATTCTCCACGGAGAAAACAGAGATGGTGGTTTTTTCTAGGAAGCATAGACCAGCAAAACCAAAGCTTCAACTTTTGGGTAAACCAATCACTCATGCTATGTCATTCAAGTATCTTGGGGTCTGGTTCGACTCCAAATGTACTTGGGGGGCCCATATTAGGTATCTGAGTAAAACATGTCAACAAAGAATAAACTTTCTCCGTACAATTACCGGCACCTGGTGGGGAGCCCATCCCGAAGATCTTATTATGTTGTATCGAACAACTATTCTCTCAGTGATGGAGTATGGCAGTTTCTGTTTTCAATCAGCTGCCAAAACACACCTCATTAAACTCGAGCGAATTCAGTATCTTTGTCTCCGTATTGCGTTGGGATGTACGCCCTCAACGCATACCATGAGTCTCGAGGTTTTGGCAGGCGTACTCCCACTAAAAGATCGCTTCAATTTATTATCTCTTCGGTTCTTCATCCGGTGTAAGGTCATGAACCTATTGGTGATCGGAAATTTTGAGCGGCTAATCGAGCTAAATTTTCACTCCGGATTCATGAGTTCATATCATGAATTCATCTCCATGCAGGTTGATCCTTCTTCGTATATTCCCAACCGTGTTTGTTTCCCTGACTACATCAATTCCTCTGTGCATTTTGATCTGTCCATGAAGCAAGATATCCATGGATATTCAGATTACCAACGATCGCGGATCGCTCCAACGATCTTCGATGAAAAATATAGGGGTATCAATTGTGATAACATGTACTTTACTGATGGGTCCACTATAAATGAGTCCACAGGATTTGGAGTGTTCAACGAATTTTTTAGCACCTCACACAGTCTTCAGAATCCTTGCTCAGTGTATATTGCTGAATTGGCAGCAATTCATTGGGCGCTGGACAGCGTCGCCTCACGACCTGTTGAACACTATTACATTGTAACGGATAGTCTTAGCTCTGTCGAAGCTATCCGTTCAGTGAGGCCGGAAAAGCACTCGCCGTACTTCCTTGAGAGAATACGAAAAATTTTGAGTGCTTTATCCAGACGCTGTTATGTCATTACCTTTGTGTGGGTCCCTTCTCATTGCTCAATTCCGGGTAATGAGAGGGCTGACTCATTAGCAAAGGTAGGTGCGATTGAAGGCGATATTTATCAGCGTCAAATCGCCTTCAATGAATTTTACTCTTTAGTCCGTAAAAATACCATCGCTAACTGGCAACGCAAATGGAACGAAGATGAATTGGGCCGGTGGCTCCACTCGATTATCCCTAAGGTTAGCCTCAAACCATGGTTCAAAGGTCTGGACTTGAGTCGGGACTTTATTCGCACCTTCTCCCGACTCATGTCCAATCACTGTTCGTTAGACGCGCTACTCTTTCGTTTCAATCTGGCCGGCAGCAATATCTGCGTTTGTGGCCGAGGTTACCACGACATCGAACACGTTGTTTGATCGTGTGAGGTGTATCTTGTTGCCAGATCGAATTTAGAGAACTCCCTTCGGGCTAGAGGAAGGCAGCCCAATGTGCCGGTGAGAGATGTGTTGGCTCGGTTAGACCTTGATTACATGTCCCAAATATATGTTTTCCTTAAAGCTATCGATCTTCGTGTGTGATTGTCCCTATGTCCTTATACCCTCCATTTCTTCCTTTGTGAGTAATTGGTCCGCTTGCTATAAACAGAAGAATGAAATGTAAATTCACAACTGATGTACGAATAGATTTAAGAATTGAGTGTGTGTGATTATCAACATTGTAATAATTTCCTTATACCCCATCCTTTTCCTGAGAAAATGTCACCCTTTTAATCTCGAGTTCACCGCGAGTAATCGGTTTCCCACATTACTAACCATAGATTTAAGAAAATTGTTCATATATATAGTTTTAAAAATATATTTAAGATTTCGGCTCCTTTAAACTTATGTAACTGAGCCTGTAAAAATAAACGAATTTATAAAAAAAAAAAATGTATTCTGAGTTGCAAGCTCCAGAATACGCGTGAACCAGTGCAGGATCGGACCCGAAACCCCGACGTAGTTAAGTCGGTCACGGAAGCACTCACTCAAAGCTTTTATGCCGATTGATGGACCCATTTGAAATTTTCACTTTATTTTTTTTTATCCCATTTATTTATTTTAGGCTCATTAGTATTTTAGCTGTAACAGAGCCGAATTTTAATCGTGTACATGTCACATGGTTATCATATCTATAATTATAGCACATTACACAGTTGCCATTCGCCAGTATTCCTTCTATACCATTGCATATGGTACATTTACGCAGTAGCCATTTAGGCGTAAGAGTATTCTTTCTGTTCTTCCATTATTCAGTTAGACCACCGGACAGCGGAGACAGTTGATATGATCATTGTTGAGTTATTTATAGAACAGCAGCCCGATGTGTCTTGCAGAGCAGAGCAGTTGTATGGATGAATCGATCTTGTTTCGACCGTGGATCGATCTCCATCGCTGATGATTGTTGCGTGGACGTAGCTATTCTGTAGCAACACAAAGATGGTCAATGAGGGCCCTGAGTTTTGAACTCACGATCGATCGCTTACTAAGCGAACGCGCAACCAATATGGCAACGGAGACCCCCTTACTTTATTTTCTTAGCTTGTCATTTTTTTTCATCTTATTTATATTTTTTTCCTATTCATCTATTTCTTGTTACTTTTTCTCATTTCAAAACCTCCTACATTTTGTCATATCGTTATCTCTACTTTGATTTTTTTTTTGGTATCCTACTCAGTTCATTTAATTTTATTTATCTGTTTGTATTCTAGCATTCTCTGTTTCATTTGTCTCTTTTAATCCATTGTTACTACCATCTAATTCATACTATCATCTTTTTTTTCTATTTCTTTTCTATACATCTGCGAATAGTGTCTACCGTTACAAAAGTAGCAGAACTATTCGGTACATTCAAAAATTATTTTAGCGATTGATGTACGCATTCGTTAGTCCCGTATTTTTTTTTATTTAATTTTTTTTGTTAGGGTGGCCATTTCCATTTTAGGGTGGTTCGACAAAATCATTTTTTTCCACTTTTTTCAAAAAATGACTTTTTTTTTTAAATTCATAACTTTTGAACCACTGAGTCGATTTATATGATCGACATATCAAATTAAAGCCAATTAGCTGATCTTTTTCGAAATTTGAAAAAAAAATACCAGAGTTTGAGAACACCATGGTCTTGGGACCAAAGGCGCTGTATTTTTGATATTTTGTTTTTGGAAAACTGAAATTTTTTTACGTAACATATTCCGAAACCAGAGAGGCGTTGTTTTTTTTCAAGTAATGCTTTTTAAAAGTTTATTATTTCCGTAAATATTTCGTAATTATTCATTGTATTTATTATTTATAGCTTACATGGTTCCGGAACCAAAGGCGTTTTTTTTCTTGAAAGCTGAATTTTTTCACATAACATATCCAAAATTCAGAGAGGCGTTTTTTTAGTTTTTCAGTTATGATTTTTCATAGTTAACATGTTTTTGCGCAGGTAGCTTAATGAGAAGAAAATAGGAATAAATATAGTTATCAGTAGATATTAAGGACAATGAAAAACATGTATCAGGTAAAGACATCTCAGGTAAATGCAAAAGATATAGAGACGACAAGTTATAAAGCAATGGAAAGAAAACATGAAACCCGTTATAATCATGTTAAGCAAATTTCCGGAACTCAGTTATATCATAGTTTTAGACCGGAATATTATATTATCGTAAAACGATTCTCGTTCTCAGAAGAACATTCTATGAAACTGTAAAAGTTGCTTAAAGTATTCTTTATGCTTAGAATACAAATATGAAAAATACAACAGATGAATTTGAATTCCTACCCACTAGTCGTCTCTACATTTTTTGCATTTACCTGAGATACCTGAGATTCGTGTTTGTCCGTAATATTTACTGATAACTATACTTATTCCTATTTTCTACTCATTAAGCTACCTGCGCAAAATATGTTAACTTTGAAAAATCAAAACTGAAAACCAAAAAGCACGCCTCTCTGATTTTTTAATATGTGAAAAAAACTCAGCTTTCAAGAAAAAATATTTAAAAAAATATCGCCCTTGGTTCCGAAACCATGTAAGCTATAAATAATAAGTACAATGCAGAATAATGAAATAATTACGGTTAACTTTGAAAAGTCACAAATTAAAAACAAAAAAAAAGCGCCTCTCTGGTTTCGAGATATGTTATGTAAGAAATTCTCAGCTTCCCAAAAATAACTATAAAAAAATATATCGCCTTTGGACCATGAAAACTATAAAAAAACAAATACAATCAATAATAACAATACCTCAATTCAAATTTTGTGCAACTCTGGTATTTAGATAATTGACTTTAATTTGATATGTCGATCGTCTAAATCGGTTCAGTGGTTCAAAAGTTATGATTTTTTTAGAAAAGTATTTTTTTTAAAAGTGGAAAAAAATGATTTTTCGGACCACCCTAAAATAGAAATGGTCACCCTAATGAAAACATAAAAATACAGGTCTAATGGTTTGCGACAAAGAACAAAATTCCCACTTTCCAGGAAAATCTGAGAACCACTATATAGGTTTGGCATGGAATGGAATTATGATTTTTCTTTTCGAGCATTTTAATACTTGATTTTGTTTTGATCTTTGTATACTTTTATTACTTCTACTTCTTCCTCGTCTATGGCACTAATGTACCTTAAGGAACTTAGCCGTCTCAACGGAGTATTACTTACGTCATTTTTTGAATACTCAATTGAGATTTCTACGCCGAATAACATGCCTTGAATGTATTATGAGTGACAAGCTCTGAAATACGCGTAACCACAGTGCAAGTCGGAAGAAATTTCTCTGACGAAAAATCCCCTGACCAGAATGGAAATCGAATCCGAACCCTCACATGATAATGTGCGACGCTACAACTTATTTATCTTATGTATTCTTTCTTCTATATCTTCTTCACGTATTATTTTCTTCTTTTTCTTTTTCTTCTTTAAAACGCTTTTTTTCATTATTGTATTTTTTTCTTCCTTCTCAAAACCTTCTCCTAATAATAATCCATATTCTACAATTTTCTTTATGTTCTTTATCTACTTTATTCTTTTA
The DNA here is from genome assembly GCF_029784135.1 of Toxorhynchites rutilus septentrionalis. NCBI lineage: Eukaryota > Metazoa > Arthropoda > Insecta > Diptera > Culicidae > Toxorhynchites > Toxorhynchites rutilus. Next base: position 7,992,242 of record NC_073746.1, read on the forward strand.
TTTTGTAACCCCTTTGTTAGTTCCCTTTTTTCTATTCCTCTTCATTATCATTTATTGATCAATCTATCAGCTATTATATTGATTTCACTATCACCTTTTTTCTTTCCTCTAGTTATGCCTTTTTCTGTGTTCCTTTTCTTCTCTTTCCCTTCATGCTTATCCCCATAATGTTTTTTTGTGTGTATTTCGTTTTTTCCCCTTTTTCAATTTGAACTCTTACTTATACTATTTTTCTTTTGTTTATAATGCAATACTCTCTTAAGAAAAAAATCTGCGTATCTGTGAACTGTGACAACACTAACAGAGACAGTTTAGCTATTCTGGCTTTCCAACTCCTCAGTACATTCAAGGACGTTCTGCATAAAAAGCAATAAATTGCATAGAATGCCGTCTTGATGGACGCATTTTCTATATTTATAAAAATGGATTTCTGTCTGTCTGTCTGATTCTTATGGACTCGGAAACTACTGAACTGATCAACATAAAAATTGGTACGTAAGAGTTTTTGGGGTCGGGGAAGGTTTTCGTGATAGTTTGAGAACCCTCCCCCCTCTCTCAAAAAAAAAAAAAAATTTCCGATTTAGGGCTGTCTTATTCTATCATATTTTCTGTATAAAACATTTATTCCATGTAACGGAGAAACGTGTTATTTGCAAGTGGGTGAAAATTCTTGAACGAGAATTGTGTCTGAAAATAATTTGATATTCTAATGATGAGTTTTGGTAGAAGCACTAGGTATTTCATAGTAAAAGGTAAATTCAACGGGGTCGATTAGAAGATCAATCAATGAACAGTTCTGCGATTGGACCCATGAACTTGCTCATAGTAAGGAAACGAGAATGTATGAAGGTATTGATAACAAAAAACAAATTTTAGGCGGGACGAAGTTTGCCGGGGTAGCTAATTTGTTATAAATCAGCTGTGGGCATGGCGATTCTACATTTCTTCATTATTTTGTATTTTTTCTTAATTTTTTTTTCTTCTCAATATACTTTTTTCAATCCATCCACACGTTTATTCTTCTGTCTTTGTCTGTTTCCTAATCTTTAGTTGTGTTCACTCTTTTATCAGTCGCTTCAATTTTTATGTTCACTTTTGATAAGGGTTTTTATGTCTCTGTTTTATCAAATTATTTATAATCTCTGTTATAATTAAATTATTTCTCTTAATTTTCTCTATCTTCTCTATTAATTTTTATTTATTTTCTTTTTCTTTCTTTGATATTCGAAATTCTTTATTTTATCTATATTCTCGTTAAGCTTGTTTTAGATGTATTCCTCGTATGGTTTTTATATATTTATAAGCTTTTTTGCTTCCATTATTTTTTTCTTTTTGTGCCATCTCATATTTGTATCCATTTTAATTTTAATTTCCTTTAATATTATTCCCCTACACCATATCTATTCTGGTTTTTCTACATGTAAACCCTTCATTTTCTTCTATTCTTACTTTTTTCATTATTTATGTCCTCTCTATTCTCTCTATCCTTTCACTTTCTTTTTTTTCAGAATAAAATCTTATTCATACCCCTTTATAATAGAAGGAGTTCTGTCGGCGATATAGCATTGTTTGAGAACGAGGTATATTTTTTTGATGACGATATTTTTTCTACGATTAATCTATTGTTGATTGTTGTCTTCAAAGCCATTTAAAGTTGAAACTTTCTTGCAAAAATCTGTTTTTCAAAACACTTACTAGCAGTTTTTTTTAAATATGCGTTAAATGCGTTAAATATTTGATAGAACTAATAATGAAAATAATGAAATAAGCTATAATCTGGGGAGAGGATCTATCGTTCTCCATGAATTACGAAACACACATAAATGTGCAGGCATTAATTCTGTTACATTATTCTGCCGTGTTGAAGCTAAGTGTTAAAGCTATGTTCATCAAACTGTTTCGAATAATGTCTGTTCACATACACAATTATTATCACCAGAAGTTCTCGATTGCGCATCTTCTCAAAGATACTTTTTCGTTTTTCTTCGTTTTAAATAGGCACTTATACATGGTTCCTATTTAAAATTCAGTGTTGCTTCTCCATTCCTCGTAAAATAGTCTTCGTTTATAAATAATACTCTGGTGCAGTAATGGAAGTAAAAACTGTTCTTACACTTTCCTCGTCCAAGTGTATTAATAGGGATTTCTTTATGAATCAACTTATTCAGTTTTTTATCTTTACCACGTTTGTTCGATTGTACTTTCCGGTTTTCTTCACTTGTTTCTCGATTTCCCACAGAGGAAACAAATCGTTACAAAAAAGTAATAATGGGAAGTTCGACACAAACACTTGCGTTTAAGAGTGTCCCATTGGTACTTGTTTGAAGCAAAACTAACCGCGATAACTTAGAAACGAACAATGAGTGAGTGCCACTGTCGCCATTTGGGAAGCATCTAATTGCCACATTTTCACCCTTTAAGAAAGATGTAGTTCTACGGCACAATAAAAAAAAATGGAGGTCACGGTTTTCGAAAAATATTCTTTGGTCCAACACTGGATAATTCGGCCTTGTAAACAGATAGAGTGTATGTAAAAAGTTTCATCAAAATTGGAAATGGTCGAATCCTATCGGTTCGTCATTCGGGACTAAATTTGATCTGGAGGAATATTGGAGAATACTGGAATTGAAACCAGCAGCATTACCTATTCATTCATTTCAAATCAGTTATCATCTGCCACACATAGTACATGAAATTCATCCACACTCGGTCATAAACCTATTATCGATGAAAACTCCTCGTTAGCCCGAAAAGGGCTGACGAAAGAAGAATATTTTTTTATTTCGTCAGGTAAACAACACACACGTGTGGCTGATTTGTTTTCGTCGATTCCAGTCTATTCATCCTTTCCCTGTCGAGTCACCAGCACAACCCATCCCCACCACACAAATTGTTTGATTAGCTGATAATTGTGGCCTTCCGTACCTCAAGCTCTGACCAGCTGAATGCGAGAAATTTGTTTCGAGCGTTGAGCTACTGGACATGCAAACACAGAAGGATTCGACAAACCGAAGGCCATAATCAGCTTGACGCGGGAATAACAACAACAACAGCTAGAGACCGGGCAAGGAACCGACAAATTATTTAAGTTTGTTGATTATTCTTTCTACTGTTGCTTACTCATTTTTTGTTGCTTTTTTTCCGTTTGAGCAATTTGTCTTTGGATGATTGTTGCTCAACCGCAAAGGGTTGCGAAATCATGAACTTAACACAGCTCTGTTATGACAGGTTATTGTCATGAACATGATTACTTTGGGAATGTTGTTCCAAGGAAGGAACCCGAGTTATTTGTCTAGAAGAGAGCCATACCGTGTACCAAATTAATACGACTCAGCTTGAATTCAATGTACGACAATGGGTGGAATATAAATAATTTACATACCGTTCAGTCAAGAGGCAAACGTTGAAATCGTTTTGACAGACGTTTATAAGTATGCAAAATATGAACGAATGGAGTATGGAAGAACTTCAAGAACAGATCATAATCTTCAAATTTGACTACGCAAATATTGTCAGATGAGTACTGTACAACAAACGTGGAAGATGAAGAATACCTTCAAAAAACCGTAAAAAAGCTTTCCAATGGAACTAACACTCAATAACATCTTCACCTTCTAGGTAAGGTTTTTTTCTCATTCAACAACCGTCTTAGAATCAATAATGACCATACTTTAGAATAGAGACAGGAATATCGCACCCTGTTGACACAACTGACGAGTGGCTGGATAGAGTGAAATCTTGGAATACAGATGAGAAGGTAAGTATCAAAGAAGCAACACGAATGTATTATTTATGTGGGAGAAGAAAGACAATCAATTTGCAACTAATTAGCTTTTACAACCAGGAGAAAATATGTGTCATCTGAAGAATTAAAAATAGAATTAAATAATACTTGGTTTTAATTACTTATTTACATATAACCCACCCACAGTTTACGTTCAGGTGGACGTTTATGATCGATTGAATTAACGAGTATTCACGCACCCACTGGAAGCTTTCCGCCCTATTAACGTATCATTCGAGTCGAATAATAGATAATCCAACCTTTCTGTTTAAGCGCATCGAACCTGAATTCCAATTTCTTGCTACTGTAGAGGAGCCGACAAGTCTCACGGTCTTACTTACGATACTCGTTGGTAATCAATTGCAGTACAAATAGAAGCCACCGTGGGAACAATCATCGGATTAGATTCAATTTCGACAAACGTATAAGGAGTCATATTGTGGCCAGCCAGTAGCGCCTTCTGTACAATTATTTGCGGTAATTAAGCGCATAGCTATGGCCAGCCGAAACCATCGAAATTGCTTCCAATTATTGATTTGATTCGCCGGATCAAACAACCTTTTGAAGTCTATACACTACGTGTCATAGCGTTAGAGCCACTCGATTTGAGTTTCCAGATATGTGCAGGAGCTGAAATGATGTATACTGTGTAGGATATATTTGAACATTGTTGTTTTGTTCAGGGGCGAAACATTCAAAAAACCTTGACGCTATAAAACCAAATAAAAAAAAAGTTATCGTTGCGGTCTTTTAGACGCTTTGTGTCATTTCATCGAGTTCCATTTTGGATTTGAAGTCCATTAAAGTACAGGGTTTTCCATTTCGGGCTTCCGAAAGTATACAGCCCTGCGCTGACAACCGTTTGACATAGCTGTCAACCAAAGCGTCATATCGTTAGATGAATGTCTGCCATTTTACAATATGGATCGTTTTAGCATCGCACAACGTGTTAATTTTGTTAAATTATACTATAAAAATGATGAAAAACCGGCAAATGTTTTTCGAGCATTACGGACGGATTTTGATCGTCATGGACGGCCTACAGAGCACACAATCGCTAATGTAGTGCGTAAATTCGAACAAACTGGATCCGTAGCGGATATTGTGAAACCTGTGCATCATCGTAATGTGCGTTCGGCCGAAAATATTGCTGCTGTTGCTGCCAGTGTGGAGGATGACCCGAATGTTTCGATTCCACGGCGTGCTCAGCAATTGGGCTTGTCAAACACATCATTGTGGCGAATTTTGCATTTGGACTTGCACCTACATCCATATAAAGTCCAACTGGTACAAAAATTAGAGCGTGGTGACCATGGAATGCGTCGGGCATACGTCGATTGGGTGAACGAACAACAGCAGCAAAATGCTGCATTTTCGCATCAAATTTTCTTCAGCGATGAGGCACATTTCGAGCTCGGTGGCTATGTGAACACCCAAAATTTCCGTATATGGGGCTCAGAAAATCCACGCGTGATTGTTGAGAGGCCATTGCATCCGCCAAAAGTCACTGTTTGGTGCGCATTATGGTCTGGTGGAGTCATCGGGCCGTATTTCTTTGAAAATGAGGACGGCGAGACGGTAACTGTGAATGGTTAGCGCTATGGCCGCATGTTAACCGATTTTTTTTTTGCCACAAATTGAAAATATGGATACGGGTGACATGTGATTTCAGCAGAACGGCGCCACGTGCCACACAACACGACCGAACATGGCCATATTGCGAATGAAATTTGAGGGACGCATAATTTCGCGTTTTGGTGATGCCAATTGGCCGTCCAGATCATGCGATTTGAACCCGCTAGAGTTTTTTTTTTGTGGGGTTATGCGAAAGACCGTGTCTATGCCAACTCTCCGCAAAATCTTGAACATTTGAAAGACAACATTCGTGAAGATATGACCGAGATACCGCCCCATATGTGCCGAAAAGTCATCGAAAATTACCTGTTCCGGATCAAGGTGGACATTTGAATGATGTTGTATTTCACACATAATGGCATAAACCAAACTTTAATTTGAAATAAAAGTTTCACCGAAATTCGATTTCTAAGTGTGTTTTATTTCAATTTACTTTCGGAATTTAAAGTTGGAAAACCCTGTATTTGTTCTCTGCATTTGAATTTCGAGCGATCGTTTTCCGTGCAACAGATTCGCAGTGATATATAAGGAGAGACTCCTTGACGGTACAGGTAGGTATGCACATAAATTGGCAGAATGAAAAACATAAAAATAGGAATGCTTCCCATTTTTATCAATTTAAACCATAGGGAGAGACTAGAGATTTTTCGATGCCAGTTATAGAAAACCTTTAACGTGGTCCTACCCAAAAAAAATCATCAACATGCTATGACTTGACAAATCGCTGGATAAACGAGAATAAGATAATTTTACAGGATTTATCAGATTATGTTGGATGTTGGAAGAACAAACGAAGAACAGAAAATACTGATAGCTGGCCCAGAATCTCACAGAAAAACATGACCCAAATAAACCAAATTTCACACAGTTTTTCTTTGTTCATGTTTGTTTAAATCCGTTCTGTTTTGCAGTTGTCACCAGAGATGCCAGAATTTCCTAGAGTTTCGGCGCGTTTCGGAATTTTCACAATTTCCTAGACTTTCTGCGCGTTTCCTGATATCCTGACATACAGTTTTTTATGATTTATCGGGAATGATCTTGATTTTCCCTGATTTTTGTATTTTTAACATTATCAGAATAAAAGGTAACCGTAAAAATATACTGGTATCACTGGTAAGGGTCCCCTACACGATCAAATTGACGAAGTAATGTCATTATATGACATTACTTCGTCAGAATGACAATAAAAATGATCGTGTAAGGTTGACAAAATTGAAATGACGGGCAATAATGATGCATATCCGGATTTTGTGATCTCGCTCCATCATTTCTGTAATAGGGGGCAGGGACACTTTCATTCGTGTTGTCTAGGATACTGTGCGACATCTTGTGTTAAAATCTATGCTTGTGAGGAAATTTACTCTCCATCAGGTTAGTGGGCCCAAGAGAATTTTTAATCACTAAAATTTGAATGAAAGTTATTACTTGTTGTTACTTGAATGCATAAAACACGTAGCATTGAACCTTACCTAATCAATTTTTTATAATTTTTCTGAAATCCCTACTAAAATAAAAAAAAATTATACCCAGATATTATTTTAGTTCAAGGTTTTTTCAACATTTGCGGAAAACCTGTTATTCTACATAGAGCAACATTTTTTTTTTTTTTTTTATCTGTATTATTAGTGATTTTCAACTCAATTTGGCTGGTTCGTCACTTTTACTTCCATTTTTGGAAGAATGTCGGGAGTGAGAATTGAACTCGTGACCTTTAGCGTGAGAGGCATGGATGTTACCACTACGCCAGATCGCCTCCATAGAGCAACATGTTTGAAGCGAAGAAATTGATTTTCATTTATATTATTTGATTTTCAAAGTTTGCCCATTCCACCTGAAAATCCATCATCAGTGTCGACATCTATTACCCAATTACGGTGGTGAAGCACACGGGTAAGATACGGTGTCGAAATCTACGAAGATATTAAATGGTAATGAATCAAGCATAATCTATTAAGCTATAAGAGCAGATCAAATTGTTGAAATTATAATTAGAAATCATTATTAGAAACATGTTTCGATTAAGATTTTTTCATTGTTTGCTGAAAACCTGTTTATTTGACACAATAAATTGATTTTCATTGATAATTTTCATTTCGAAAATGTTTTGATTTCTCTTACGACTATGAAGGCCAGAGTTGCTGCATTCCTGCAAGCGATAAGAATGATCGTGTAAGGCTGAAGAATAAGGTTATTGAGGAATGGAGTGATTCTTGCCACTATAGTCATTACTGATAATGTCAGTGCTACTGATTGTGTAAGGGCCGCTTTAAAGTTTTTTGTAGTGAATGAGAACTGCCCGCACATGTACAATGCTTACATTAAATTGAATTCTCCTGATACAAAGATGTACCCAACATTTTTCATCAATATGATCGTTGCAAATCGACTGAATAAGCTTTTCAAAAGTGAACATTTCGAATTATTTTCACTACACACAAATATTTCGAGGTTTTTCTAAGCAGTGCTTGATAATTCCATAAAACCAGAATACCTTACGAATTTAAGAAATGATAACGAGAATAATAACGAGATTTGAAGAACCACATTACCTTGTATGATCTGTATGTACGAGTACCCGCGTTTTTGATGAAGGAATACGTCTCAGATTGTTATATTATTCAAAAGAAACTTTTCAAATTCAAAATCAATATAATGAGATAACATTTATATAACATTTGCTCGTTAGATTCAAAGTAGTAGAACTTTAATGATGAAACTATAATAAATCCAATAAATAATAATAAATATAGTAAATATATCTACAATAAACAAATAGCTTCAAAATTAAAAACACAGTAAAAAACAATTCATCCACTGTTGATATGGTTTCCTCATTTGGTGATTTAAGATTCATTACAAAGTATGGACGATGAAATCAAACAAATTCTGAATATTCATTTCTCAGCAATTTAGTAGGCAGTGCAGCTGTAGATTTTTGGAAAAAAAACATTATCGTGAAAGAGATCCCTGTAAAATCCTCTCAATGGCAAAGACTTCAACTCGATGGACAACATAAAAAACACGAGAAAAACAAACATGTTCTGGGAGAACAGAATTTTTAGCTGTGTGAAAGATGGCGAAAGATTTTAGAACTAAATACCGTTCTCAATCATATTTCGTTCTAATATCTTGAAAAACTTGATGCACCGATGATATAACTATAAAACTAATATCACAATTGCTTCTTTAGAGTAATCCCTTGGTTTCACTATAACTTCATTTAAGAATGACATTTGAATTATTACATAGTAGGAAAAAATCCACCAAAATCCAAAATTCACTCATTATCCTTGTGTTTGACGTTTGCTTAGTGTGAGCACGTAGAATTTACCCCTTCATTCATATTCAAAATTTTCTCGCGTTTCATCAGTTTTCATCATCGTTATGAGCTTACTGTGATTACTTGGTAAGTGTTCGGCAGTTGACTATATATAATCAAGTGTAATGTAATTTTCGTTCAAAAAATTACAAAATAAAGTGTCCAAAATTTGAATTCAATCTGTCCGAAACTTGATTTAGTGTCCGAAGTTTGATTTTTATTCGCTTCATTTGAAAATCACTTTATTCGATGATTTTTTTATGTTTTCAATCGAATAGGTACTGAAGTAGAAAGCTTAAAAGTATATTGAAGTAATTTATTAAAAATTTCAACCAAATAATACCTATGCATAAAGTTTAGACCTGTTTTCTGCATCATATGCCTTAAGCGTCCGAAATATGATTCAGAACGATAGACAAAATTGAATATATGTAAGTCTGCCTATAAAAATGATGGTATTGTTTTTCCAAAAAAAAAAAACAACACATACCTTCCGGACAACCCAATATGATCTATTCTGATTTCTTCCCTATTTTTGAAAATTTTAGTTGGCCACCCTGGTGGACAGTGAGATTCCGGTTGCCGGGACAAGAATTATACACGGGTTGGGACAGCTTATGTTGTATGACTATTTCAAACGGATGAAGTTATCGAAAATCGCATCAATGTAGCGGAAATCGGGGATAAAACGGCACCCTAAAGATTTCAATCCATATACATAGCGGTCTCGATTATACTAAAAAATGTACATCATTCATTTCGATAGGTTCATCAGTCACTAGCTTATGTGTGAAATTTCAGGACGCGTTGATGATTGTACAACCAGTTTGGCGTTGATGAAGCGCAATTGAGTGGACTTCTCTCGACGATTTGTGACAATGGATGAAACGTGGATCCATTACCACACTGCTAAGTCCAATAGGCACTCTGCAGAGTGTAGAGAACAAAATGATGGTGTTGCATCCATGTGCATTTTATCTGCAAGGATTAACGGTCACAGAGAAATTTAAATATTGGAGGAACCTTCTTGTTTACCGTACCATAGGTAGGTATGTACAAACCGGAAGTAACGAGGACAGGCCACGATCAGGAAGAAAAATAACTCTGAGAAACCCAAACGGGATCGACTTCGTCGGAACTCTGTTAAATTCTCTCGGAAGTTGGCTAGGAACCTCAATGTCAATCGAGAATCCCTCCGATTACTACTGCGGCGAGATATGCGACTCAAAGCATACAAAAAATGTTTGATTAATGGTGTTTCGGAAGCTGCAAAATAAAAGAGGTATGAATGATCTAGAGAGCAATCAACATTCAAGTACGAAATTGAAATTTTATTTGCTAGAATTAATCGTATCCCTCACCTTATTTGCAATATAAAAATGCCCCCGAATTTCATATTAGGCTGTCCAAAAAGTCCTGCGGTATTTTTTTGAATTTTCATTTGTTCATAAAATTAGTTACAATCATCTGTTTTAAGTCAAATATGCGCCGTTTTGTTCGATGACTTGTTCCCAACGAGATGCCAACTTCATAATACCCCTGTTATAGAAGCTCGCTTCCTTATTGGCAAAAAACTCGGATAGCTAATTTTAACAGGCCTCTTTTGTGGCTAACTTCTGACTACCTAGCTCGTTCGCCATGGACAAAAACAGGTGGTAGTCACTTGGTGCAAGGTCCGGACTATACGGCGGATGCAAAAGAACCTCCCATCCGAGCTCCCGGAGCTTCTGGCGCGTCACCAAAGAAGTGTGTGGCCTGGCGTTGTCCTGATGGAAGACAATGCGGCCTCTGTTTATCAAAGGCCTCTTCTTCATGAGTGCTACCTTCAAGCGGTCCAGTTGTTGGCAGTACAGGTCCGAATTGAGCGTTTGGCCATAGGGAAGCAGCTCATAATAGATTATTCCTTGACAATCCCACCAAACAGACAGCAGAACCTTCCTGGCCGTTAATGAGGGCTTGGCCACCGTCTGAGCCGCTTCAGTAGGCTTCGACCACGACCGTTTGCGCTTCACGTTGTCGTAAGTGACCCACTTTTCATCGCCAGTCACCATCCGCTTCAGAAACGGGTCGATTTTGTTGCGATTCAGCAGCGATTCACATGCGTCGATACGGTCAAAGATGTTTTTTGCGTCAACGTGTGTGGCACCCATGCATCGAGCTTCTTTGTGAATCCAAGATTCTTCAAATGGTTAATAACGGTATGATGACTTATCCCCAGCTCTTGGCCGATGCTACGGCTGCTACTATGCCGGTCTTTCTCGACTAATTCAGCGATTTTGTCGCAATTTTCGACGACAGGCCTTCCGGAGCGTGGCGCATCTTCGACGACTTCTACACCAGAACGAAAACGTTGAAACCTTCGTTGTGCGGTGGAAATGGAAACTGTATCGGGTCCATAAACTGCACAAATTTTATTGGCAGCTTGAGATGCATTTTTGCCTTTGTCATAGTAGTACTGTAAAATATGTCGGATTTTCTCTTTATTTTGCTTCATATATGCGACACTATAACTCACGAACGACTTAACCAAACAAAACACTGTCAAGGACTATATATATTATAAAATACCTTTCCAACAAGCTATAGCATGACTCGATACAATGAATACAACTAGAACTACGCGCTTACAACGACACCTCGCGGAAATACCGCAGGACTTTTTTGACAGCCTAATATATTTGCAATGCCGGTTTCCCTCGGGCATCTTGGTTTAGATGGCTCTGTTAGGAAACACTTTTCGGTGAGAACAAAAACTCCCCCAACTTTCATGTATTTGCAATGTCGATTTCCCCTAGGCAGCTTGGTTTTGATGTCTCTGTTAGAGACCCGCCGCATGTGTCGTCAATTCGACCAATCAGAAGTGTGTATTTCCGTAAAGATAGGGGTTCAGATTTTTCAATTGTTCGATAGTTAGTTACATGATAAATCCTATTTTATTCAAGGTGAAAAATTGTTATAGAGTGCCGAAATTGTTTGATGCTAAAATCTCATAAATCCATGATGAAATGACTGAGCAATAAGCGTTTGAAATTGAACATTTTTCACGATTTCTTTAATTTTAAAAAATTCCGCCCGAGACGAGGTTTATAAAACGAGAAAAAAAAAAATCTAAATGAAGGAAAATTGGGGAAAAGTGATTTCCCATATGATCTACCGTGAGATCGTAGTTGGCGTTGTTAGTCTTGTTGAAATTCGCGTTGACACAGTTAGCTTCGTGATCCGTTGATTAGAAGCGAAAATGGCAATGGAGAAAATTTTCATTCGCCCTCCATATATATTTCTCATTATTGTATCCATACAGAACACAGTAAATTTAGACATTTTATGCAATATAAGGATATTTGGTGTCAACAATATTCACCCTAAGTTATACGTTGATTATTGACAAAAAAATATTCGAGATATCAGTAGATCTCGACGTTACATGCAATTTGATTTCATGTACGAAATATTTCTTTTTTTTCCTACTTGTTCAGTGCCTAGATTTTCTCCGAGACTTACCCCCTATATCTTCCGGTTAAACGTAGTTCTATGCCAAAATATTTTTAGGTGCTCTAATTTTGCTCAAAATTGCCGGGATTGGTCACCAGTCATGAAAAATAGACCCTTCTTTTTATTTGCCATTTTAGGGTGCCCAGTCTGAAAAATATATGGTGACAAGCAGTGTTTGCGGAATGATTCATTCACTGAAAAAATCGCTTTCGTTCGTTCAAATATGATCATACACAAATCATTTCCCCCAGCGGCATTCTTTTGTTGTTACGTGCTGCAAATCACGACACAAAAGAGAACGAGACAACTCTGCATCGGTTCGCACTTCATGATACACCGACACGCAAGCAAAACCATCATATACGCTTTCGGTGCAGAAAGCTTATTTTCTTCTTTGCCTCTAACATATGCATACCGACCTCTCCATGCATCATGAAACAGCAGGATCGTACGGACTACGCAAAGCGAATGATTCATATTCAGCTAATGTAGCAGATCCCGATTCTTAAGTCTCAGAGAGTGCAAACTATATGATTATTTAGCTCGATAGAGGCTAAGGGAAGGGTAGACAGATCATATTTTCCATTTTTAACGCCGCTATCCCTTGAAATATGGATATTCATATAGACCGCATAGTTTTACTAGCAACACCGCTCTCTTTTCCCATTCGTTGCTCTCCACAAATGGTGACCGAATGTTGACGTTATTTTTCTTGTATCATTTATTGCTTTGCACTTGTCTGTGCAGTGGGTTTCGCTATAGTAGAGCGAGACGATATATGCGGTTCAAACTTGTATGCAGGTTTCGAAAATGGTTTGCGATGTTTGATACGGCTCGAATATGCAAACAACTGTCTTCGTTCCTCTCTTGGTTTAATCATTTAGTGTAACACAAGTGATTACTGCCATTCATACAAGTATCTGAATGATCCTCTCATATTTGGTTACATGTTCGTGAGAGGTTACTTGCATGACACATTGTGTATCATTTGATTTTGATCGAAATTCAAATACTGGTGACAAGAAAAAAGCGACATTTGACGTATTTTTTTTTTTGTTTTCAAACATTTTTGGCGGCAACTAGCTGACCCGGCCAACTTCGTCCGGCCCAAAATTTATTTTCCGTTATCACATCCATGTTTCCTTACTAAACGCTGTTCATGGGTCCAATCGCAGAATTGTTCATTGATTGAAAAAAAATTACCTTTTACTATAAAATTCCTAGTACTTCTACCAAAACTCGTCATTATAATATCAGATTATTTTCAGACACAATTCTCGTTCAAGATTTTTCAACCACTTGCAAATAAAATGTTTCTCCGTTACATGGAATAAATGTTTGATACCGAAAATATGATAGGATAAAGACACCCCGAAATCAGACAACTCCTCTCGAGTTTTGCTCTTATCAACACATTCGGCGATCCATTCATATTTATATAGATAGAAGACGATATAGGAGTGCGTTTTGTCACATTAAAATCCATTTCCATTTTTCGTTAGCGCAAACATTTGTGTTTCATTTGTATGGCAGCCTCCCCTTGGAGAGGGGAGAGGAGTGTCGAACCATTATAGAAACGTTCATCAATCTCTTAAACCTCTATATGCCAAATTTGATTCCATTTGCTTGATTAGTTCTCGAAAAGAGAGAAAGAAAGAGAAGTGTCTAACTACCATAGAAACATTTATTGCATCCTAAAAACTCCACATGCCAAGTTTGGTTTGGTTTGCTTGATTAATTTTCGAGTAATGCAGAAATGTGTGTTTCATTTGTATGGCAGCCCCCCTTTAGAGAAGGGGGAGGAGTGTTTAACCACCATAGAAACTTTTATTGCATCCTTAAACCTCCACATGCCAAATTTTTGTTTGGTTTGCTTGATTAATTCTCGAGTAATATACCATTCGCCTAGTAGTAGCGATAGGGACTTTTTAGAATTTCTGGAAGATTTGTGGCTGCAACACATTCAAATTCATGAACAAAAGAGAATAATCATTACTGGTGATTTTAATATTGATTGGGCCGAACGTAAGAAATCTCATGAATTGAAAGCAATCACACAAGCCGCTGGATTCAAACAGAGAATTAATGATCACACCAGAATAACAAGGACAACTTCGACGACTATTGATTTAGTGTTTACTAATTTTGACGATGGTGTTATCGAGATTCTTCATGACAGCAAAATCTCGGATCGTGAAACAATTGGTATGATCTATAACTTCTCTGATGTTGAGTATATCGAAATAAAGGACAAGTTATATAAGTGCTGGAACAATTATTCGAAACGCAAATTGGAATCTGTTTTACAGAACAAAATAATGCCGATTGGAGAACACTCCTCTCTTCATGATGTTGCAAAAAATCTTGAGGAAGCACTTTGCTCTTCAATGAAAAAGATATTGACCCCTAGAGGATCGGGCATTCCAGCACAAAGACAGAGCGGAGACAAAGCTTGGTATACCACTACGCTAGCTTCCTTCAGAAGAAAACGGGATCATTACCTAATAATAGCTAAACGTACAAACAGTATTAAATATTGGGACATGTACAAAGTATGGAGAAATATTTATGTACGTGAACTAAAGAATTCCAAAAATAAATTAATTCAAAGTGAAATAATGGCAGTTCAACATGATCCAAAGAAGCTGTGGAAAAAAATAAAAGATTTGTGTAATCCATGCGGAAGTAAAGATATCGACATTGAATTTGACGGTAATACAGAATGTAATTTCATAACAGCTGAAAAATTGAACAAATTTTTCACGTCAAGTGTGGAGGAAATCCACAATGGTATTGTGCCTCCTACAAATCGACTAAATCTTGCTTTTCCTAGTTTGTCTTCACAATGGAGATGCTTTAGAACCATCAGTATGGAAACACTGAGGAAGGTTGTGATGGATTTAAGAAACTGTGCGGGTGTTGACGATATCAATAAAACGGTATTAGTAGATGCATTTGATTTAATCAAAGAGAATCTACTATATATAGTAAATGAGTCGATGATTCGAGGTGAGGCCCACATAGTTGGAAGAAATCCGTTGTCATACCGATTCCAAAAAATCCGAAATCGACCAAACCAGAAGACCGTAGACCAGTTAATATATTACCAATGTACGAAAAACTCCTAGAAATCGTTGTCAAAGATCAACTTCTGGAACATATAACGGAAAATGAAATACTGGTAGATGAACAGTCTGGATTTAGGAAAAACCACTCTTGTGAAACGGCTCTTAATTTGTTGCTTCCAAAATGGAAACAGGCTATAGAGGAGAAGAAAGTTATTTTGACGGTATTTATTGATTTGAAAAGGGCCTTCGAGACAGTAGACCGGTGTAAATTGATAAAACTACTTTCCAGTTATGATGTAACTGGACCTGTATTGACGTGGTTTGAAAGCTACTTAAGCGGGCGAACACAAATCACTATTTATAGGGACAGTAAATCATCGGCGGGATCAGTGAATCTGGGTGTGCCTCAAGGAAGTGTTCTGGGGCCGTTACTTTTCTTGCTTTATATCAATGACATCAAACAGGTGTTAAATGACAGCGACGTGAATTTGTTCGCTGACGACACAGCGATATTTGTTGTGGCAGATACATTGCAAGACTGTTACAGAAAAATGAATCTTGAACTACAAAACTTAGATGACTGGTTAAAATGGAAAAAAATTAAATTAAATATAAGTAAAACGAAATACATGGTAGTGTTGACACGCAGTCTTGATAGTGGCAATCTAAGTATAAGTATAGATGGGCAACCCGTAGAAAGAGTATCATCAATCAAATATCTTGGCGTTATTCTATACGAAACGCTGCTTTTTGAAGAGAACATTAATTATACTATAAAGAAGGCAGCTCAAAAATATGGAGTGCTTTGTAGAATAAATCGTTTCTTGACTTTTGAAAGCAAAATAACGATCTACAAAGCGCTGATCGCTCCACATTTTGATTATTGTGCATCTGTACTATTTCTTGCAAATAAGAGACAGATGCAAAGAATGCAAATGTTGCAAAACAAGGCTATGCGCCTGATATTGAGATGTGATCGACGAACTCCGCGGAGATTCATGCTAGAATGCCTACAATGGATGTCAGTCAGTCAGCGTATTAAATATTGCACGCTCACGTTTATATACAAAATGACTAATAATATGACGCCGAATTACCTACGAAACACTATAATGTATGGAAGAGACATGCATCGATATAATACAAGACAAGCAAGCGACCTCAGAACCATGAACTTCCGAATGTCGTGTACCCAAAATTCTATTTTTCATAAGGGATATCGACTGTATAATACCTTACCCAATGAGGCAAAGACAGCAACAAGCCTTCGAATGTTTCGTAGTATTTGTAAAGAGTTTTTGAAGCATGATTCAAATTTTTGACCTGGTGTGTAATCAATGTTAGTATGTAAGATAACGAAGCTATAACGGATTAATTTTTTTTTGTGCTTTTGTCTTTTTTATCATTAGACTATGATGATGGTGGTATTTTATTTGTTTGTACTCGTTTTTAATTTTTTTTTTTTTTTTATACATTTCGAGTAGTCTACAACAGTTTGAGCATCGTGCACGTGAAACGGCATAGAGAAGCTTAACATTGAGCATTGGCTAAAAAAATTATTCTGTTTTTAAGAAAATCATATTCTAAGGGATTGAAAGTGGAAATTGCGAACAAGCTAGGGATAGCTCAACCGGAATTCTTGTAAATTTTTCTTTTTTACAGATGATTGACGAGATCTTTCTGTGTTGTGGCAGATCTCATTGCAGATTCTGATTGAAGCGATTATACCCCAGTTTGAATGAAGGGCCTGAAGTATCGGCTGGAATTAGGCTTAGGTTTGCTCAGCTGTCTGGTCTCGAAAACGATTAACAGATCGTTGTCGGGTATCCAGTAAAGCGGGATTTCCTTTGTAAATTCAAAGCTGGTATGGATATAGGTATTAGGTTCGATTCCTGATCGGTCAAGGGTCTTCCCGGATTGGAAATTCTCTTGACATGCCTTGGAATATCTAGCGTTCATATAATGCCTTTACTTGCTCTTTCGAGTGACAATCTATGTATATGCTCTTAACTAATATACTGGTTTTGTTTGTATAATAAAAGAAATCCATATATATATATATATATATATATAGTTATCAAAGAAAACTCGTCCAGCTCAAATCGTTGTAGGAAAATAGGGATTGAAAGAGGAAACTGAAAAGAAGCTAGGGATAGCTCAACCGGAATACTTGTAAATTTATCCTTTTGACAGATGATTGACGAGATCTTTCTGTGTTGTGGCAGATCTCATTGCAGATTCAGATTGACGCGATTATACCCCAGGTTGAATGAAGGGCCTGAAGTATCGGCTGGAATTAGGCTTAGGTTTGCTCAGCTGTCTGGTCTCGAAAACGATAAACAGATCGTTGTCGGGTATCCAGTAAAGCGGGATTTCCTTTGTAAATTCAAGGCTGGTACTGACATAGGTATTAGGTTCAATTCCTGATCGGTCAAGGGTCTTCCCGGGTTGGAAATTCTCTTGACATGCCTTGGGAGAGTTACTGGGCCTGAAGTGTCGGCTAGAATTAGGCTCGGGGTTGCTCAGCTGTCTGGACTCGAAAGCGATCGCATTAGTAGATCGTTCTCGGGAATCTAGTAAAGCGGGAAATCCCTTGTAAATTCATGGCTAATGCTGATATAGGCATTGGGTTCGATTCCCGATCGGTCAAGTGTCTTCCCGGATTGGAAATTCTCTTGACATGCCATGGAATATATAGCGTTTAGATAATGCCCTTACTTGTTCTTTTGATGAACAATCTATGCCAGTGGTACAACCGGACCGTTTTTTGTTTTTAACTAGCTTACTGGTTGATTTGATATTACAAAGAAACTCCTCCATATAATTATCCACAAGATAACTCGTCCAGCTCAAAAACCTATGTAGGGGAAAGAGGTGGGACCATCATCATTTAAAATAAAAAATAAAAAAAAAAGTAATGCAGAAATTTGTGTTTCATTTGTATGGCAGCCCCCCCTTAGAGAGGGAGGAGGGGTTTCGAACTATCATAAGACCCCAAAAACCCTTTGTAGCCCCTCTTCGTGTCGATTGGTTCAGTAGTTTCCGAGTCTATAAGAATCAGACAGACAGACAGACCAATCCATTTATATATATATATATACAGATTAAAAATTTGAAGGATTTCTAACTATGTGTGTGTCATTAGAGTATGGGGAATGGGGAGGGAGTGCAGCCCATTAAGGAGAGGAAACTAGATTCTCGATCAAAGCATGGTAAATTCAAGGCAAATTCAAATTCTATTTCAAACTACAATTGGGCGATCTTTAGAAAAAAATCGATCTTAACGAGCCGATTTTCTAAACGGCATAGGGATCGATTCACCGATGAAATCCGTACCAGAGAATCGATCTTTGAAAAATCCAATACCCATTTTTCATTTATTTACGTATTTGATATAAGTGTCGTCTTTTTTCAAACATGGAATAAACATCTACATTACTATTCAAATATCAAAGATATTTTATTCTGATTTTCAGCATGTTGGTAAAAAAAATAGAAATCCCAAAAGAATTTTGTTTTCCAGGATTCGTCTTGTACTGTAATGGAATCATTTAATCGAATAGATTAATTGAAAATTATTATTAGAAATCATTTTTGTAAACATCGAGTTCGGGGCCCAAATTATGGCGCCACATTAAAGTTGCCACCAGACGTTGACACTGTACCACTCACATCGCCAATGTTCAATCAAAGGCCTAAATCACCTCCAAAGCGACACTGAGTGGTGCCTCGGCATGTCGTATTAAATTTAAATTACTGTATTATGTTGTTATTTATGTTCGCATCATAAGCAATGAACACACATTTATTTTCCACTTGCAACAGTATTCACGACGATTGGATGGATGAATATACGACTCCTACATGCATCTAGTACGACTATTGTCATGCATATATACGATTTACTACAGACAACACAAAAACGAATGGTGGAAAACGTTCTTGATAATTATGATAATTATTATAGATTTTTGTAAATACATGTATGTTTGGAATATTACGTTAAAATTATTTTTAAGTCAGAATATTTTCGGTTTTAAGAAAAGTGAAAGTTAAAGTTGCTTTTTTTATTTTTAACTTTTAAGAACCATTTAAATTGCACTTAACTCAAAACTGTAAACATGAGATTATGAACTTGATAAACCAAGCTGCCAAGTATGCCAACCCAGCAAACATTAAATCGTATAACTATCTTTTATCGAGCATCGAATATCTGATATTTTGGGTGGTATATGATGCGCCCATATACAGTAAGTTAACTCTAATCCTCGACATACCGACGCACTACTCAGTGTTCCATTAGAGGTTATTTTCCTGTAATTGGACACGATGATAGTGGTACAATGTCGACGTCTGGTGGCGACTTTCAATCTGGGGCCATACTTTGGGTACCAAACTCGATGTTTACAAAATATCCAATTAGAGATAAAAATGTCCAATTATTTGTGTCCCATTACAGGTGTGTCAATTAACTAAATTTCGAATTAGAGGTAACTTACTGTACATGCAAGGTTATTAGGCAATACCTAATAACATAATAAGTCTGTTGTCATACGAATATACGATTCATCACTGCCATAAAAAAATGGCAGGAAATATTAAAGTAAAATGTTCGGCCCGGGGAATCACCATTTTTATATGCATATATAACCTTTATAAACATTTATGTTTGTACAAATAGGAATTAATCAATTGACTTTTAGGGATATAAATGTTTGATATGAGTGGTGGCGATGGTTATAAAATTGCTCCGATGGGATTTGAACTCCGGTTGTTTGGATTATCAAGCCGCAGCTATCTCGTACGGCTATCTGAAATATGATTCTAGGGCAATTAAAATTCTTACATATGATACGAAAGAGTTGCACTCGGATACCTCATTCCTGATTGTTTATTGTGCTTTAGTGGAAATATCACAAAATTTATATAGAAATGGTTAAATAAAGTTCAGTACTACATGTTTCAAGTAATCAAATAACATGAAGTAAAAAATTTCATTCATATTTTAACAATTTGAAACTGCCTTGGGGCTTGCCCAGCAAACATTAAATCGTAAAAAAAATCGAGGGGTTGTATCCGAGACACGACCGCTTAGAACGTAGGACTACGCAATCTTTTTTCTTTTAAAATTTGATGGTTTATCAATTCGAATATTATTTGCGAATTCGTCGAAATTTCATAAATAACTCTTTAGTAAGAAGTTCCGAGGACCCTAAAAAGGTTTAATGGCTTGCGTAGTTTTGTAGACTCATTTCGAGAAGCAACGATCATTTTTTGCCTTTGCGAGAACAATATACTAATTGGTCACATGTCGTAATTCGTTTCTTTATATCAATGCACGCATTGCACTGAAAATTAACAAGAGGCATCTTCCGTGCATCGCCATAGAAGACTAATGAACTCTCTGAGTTTCAAGTGTCTATAATTCAAAAGAAGAAGAAGTGCATCGCCATTCAGCAAGCATCAAAGACGCGTCTAACAGATGCAGTGCTAAAAATGAAATATCGCGAGAATGACCGTTTATGAAAAATCATTTCTCGACTCTCGGTCAAAACCGCCAACAAAGTTTCTAAGTTCTAAGTTTTGCGCAATGAAAACAAGCTATACACAAAAAACCAAACACTGATGTTTAGAAGCGACCTATAATCAATTGTACTCTGCTCTTTTTTCGCCTGGTTTGCCATGACTCGGATGGTTGTGTTAATTGCAATGCCAGATGCACTTCAAGTGAAATATTCACTAGCGTTCACAGCTCGAGAGGATACATTAAACACAAAACGAGTAGAATAAGCGACCTTTGTTGTTTCGGGCACAGAAATATTCTGAGAATTTTCCTCAGAGGAGATGCAATACTTATACGCTAGCGACAGCTTACTTGCTATGCAAGGGTGAAGTTTACTTCGCAAATTTTTCCTTTTCGCTATCCCCCTTCGTTGTTTCTGTTCTAGCGGCTGCATAAGTTACCCGTTATTAACAGCTCTGTTCGGGAAAGCACACAAATGGACAGAACAAATGTATGGAAAAATGGGATTTTTTCCAATTTTCATCAATTTAAACCATATACAGACTATGGGATTGTAATGTATAGCATATCAAACAAAACAAAATCTTAGAAAATTTCCAATTCGATTGGTATACAAAACGTTTAAATCCGTTCGTAGCAAAAATAGTTATTGACGTTAACTTTATTTCAGAAAAACGTGACCTGTTTTCTTATTTGGCACCCCTAATGTAAGACGTAGTCATACGTCAAAAATCTAAAATTGGAGGCGATATACATACATCTAAGACACATTACTTGTATGATGTATATAACTGGCATATGCATATGAAATTGGAGGCCATATACATGTATATTGGGGTATATGATGTAATATAAACGGTAATTATACGATTTATTATTTTCTAGGATGTATGCATATCGCCGCCACGTTTGCAGGCGCATCATATAAATGCAATTTATATTAATCATACTTGTATGTTTGTGAATATAATCCTAAAAATAAAATCATTACACTAAACCTTCGTTCCAAACAACTTATACAGTTACTAAATCACGCAATAAACATTAAGAAACGCAGGGAATCTCTTATCAATATTTGTTCAAATTTAAAAATGTGCTTAACTCCAGTTTTGTTGACAACTTTTATGTATTCAAATAAATCGTACGATAAATCATATATCCCACCTTTCATCCTTCATTAAACACCTCGTAGTAGAAATCTGTCAGTAGTCACACTCTCCTACGAAACATAGTGGAAAAAAATATATTCGTCGATGTAAACAAGCGGTGAAAAAGGAGACACTTTTCGACGAGTGATTTGTATGAAGTTCCACTGCCGTGCTATTACAAAGCACCATCTTTTAATGGATACATGTCAAAATTTGACAGCAATCGGTCGATTGGTTCGTGAGTTACAGCAATGAGAGTGAAGCCACTTTTGTTATTGTGAAAAAATGGAAAAATCACAAATCAATGAAAACGATGGCAAAATTGTATGAATTGGGTTTCGAATTGCTTCCGCATCCACCGTATTCACCAGATCTGGCCCCAGCGACTATTTTCTATTCGCAGACCTGAAGAGAATGCTCGCTGGCAAGAAATTCAAGACCGGTGATGAAGTGAACACCGAATCGGAGACCTATTTTGGAAAATCCGAAAGAGTACTATAAAAACGGTATCAAAAAGTTGCAAGATCGCTATAATCGCTGTATCGCCCTCGAAGGCTATTATGTTGAATAATAAAATTGAATTTAAAATAAAATAGTTTTACTGTGTTACCTTATAAACTTTTCAGCAGACCTGTTAGCTATGTGATGTACTCAATATCCCATACCAACATTCTAGTTATATTGTATAAAGGATTTTCATTTGGTACATTGGTTGAAAATCCATCGATTCATCAGTTCAATTTTCAATTGATTCATCAGAGATTTTGAATATTGAGCTTTTATTGAGTAATTTTCACCTTAATCGAAGGAGTATTGAGAATAACACAGTTGAACAAACTGTATGATCCATTAAACCAATTGAAATAACATATGATGCACATGGTATTGTTCAAGGCAACAGTTTCATGATGACCTGATAATATTCGATCATTGCCATTCTGTTCGAGTGTACAAATGGTATTCCACTGATGGCCATATTTTCCCCGATTGAAACATCACTCATTGCTGCTATCTGCTATTGCCATCCGATGTAAAAGGCTTGAATGGGTTTGAATGATTTCATTCTTTCTAAGGCAAATCCATATTCCATAAGCGTCCACAGCGAACCAACCAAATATGCAAATGAGTATTTTACCAATTGTTTATACACTATGAGCACACTCTGCGCGCTTGTTTGGACACTGATTGTATCGCTTGATTGATCGAATCCCCTGATTGATTGATGATGTTGTTTGATCATACTTTTAACTCGTTCTATATTGAGAGAGAGAGAATAAGCGACGCCAGCGGCCCATATTCGGATCGATTTTTGATTATGTTCATCGTCGAAGAGTTCACACAAGAGCAAATCTCCAGAACGAAATTGATGATTGGTTGGTGCGACGGAATTTACCCAAGACCCACACATTTCCCTACGTTGTGGGCGAAGGAACGAAACCGCTATCAGATTGATGGATTAGTGTTGGGAAATTTGAGTGGGAATGGCTTCCATCGCTATCCAAATTGCTGGTCATCTTGAAAGTTCAGTTCATCGTCGCTTCGGTTCAATAGAAATGAGCTGAAGTGCCACAACAGCTCCACCAATTACGCATTC
This sequence comes from Toxorhynchites rutilus septentrionalis, assembly GCF_029784135.1. NCBI lineage: Eukaryota > Metazoa > Arthropoda > Insecta > Diptera > Culicidae > Toxorhynchites > Toxorhynchites rutilus. The sequence continues at coordinate 8,015,806 of NC_073746.1, forward strand.
CAGACACTCTCCACAACAATTTCCTTCAATCAATCAAAACTGGGGGCGGCGTATTAAACCCAAAGGAACTGGAGGCACTTTCGCGGTGACACATTCGTGGCTTGAACGTAAAAACTCGCCTCTTCGTGTGTGCGCGCCAATAAAAATTTGAATCGACCGAATGATTGACTTTTCGTCTTTTGTGCCCAACTAAATCGCTGAATCGTAAATTTCATGCTCAATTTAACGACCCACCGGAAAGGTTCATTCACTCCTGGCTGCACGAAAATCGCGGACCGAGCGCCCAGGCGTGCAAATTAATGATTATTATCCGACATGGTTTAATTTCAAGCTTGTTGCTAATGTTATCGGTTGTTAATTTCATTTATCACCGCCGTGGATTCCCCACCCCCCTACACATACGTACCGCACCCTTGGTTTCGGAGGGGTAAACCACAGGTATCACCACCGGTTCCGTACACATAGGCCATTGGAGAGGCGGAATATTTATTTTCAAATTACACATCATTAATTAAACCGCTGCCTCTTCTCATCGCCTCAGCGATGAGACGCAGAAAGCGTTCGACAACAGTTTGCTCGTTAGTGGTTTCTAGATCACTTCCTCTCGGAATAACTTTCATAACGTTCTCATATGGATTCATGTGTTTGCGTATAGTTCCCATAAAGTACGACTCATAAATTTTCCGCAAGCCGAAGAGTGGATTATGGGACTGTAATTCTTTTTTTTTTATGGTTTTGGTTCGCTTGACGGTATTATGAGCAAGATGTTTTCACGTTACAAAAATAATTGTTAGGCGGTTAAGGCATCAAGTTTTTCAATACTCTCTCCAATCAGTTTCAATACGAATGAATAAATCGTACGGTTTTATGGTGAAATGTTCTACATCGAATTGTATACATATCGGAAAATCTAGAAACGACACTCGAAGCGAGCGTAACGTATTCAGAAGTAAGCTCAGTATTAAATTCTGGACAGCATTTCGATACCGCTTAGCGAACGAAAGGTTCTTAGTTCAGCACATTGAACAAAATTTTATTATCGTGTGATGGTAGTTAGCTGGATCTGATCAAACGTCACTGGATGGTCCTCGATGGACTTGATTGAGGGCAAAATCCATTCTCTGAGACACCCTTTTAAATATTCAAAAAAGAATTGCACTACTTTTTAAAAAATAACCAAAAATATTTTCTCTATTTTTTACACAAAAATATAACTCAAAAACTGTAATACCTACAATATTCTGGTCAAAGGGTTAAATCTACAAGATTGTTTTTAATTCATTCATTTCATTCTTTTATTACAAAATTCCAAAAATAAAAAATAAAACACTAAAAAAATATTTTAACAATTAAAATTAATTTTTCTCAAACAAAAATAGCACTTACGATTTCCAACAAGTCGTCCATACATCGGATGATGGGCATTTTTACAGGGAAAAAGTTTCTCTAACAATAACTTTTTCATGTTTTCTTTGAAAAAATTCCAACTAATCCTAATTTTGGTTGAAGTCAAGATAGCGATCTAGTGTATTCGACAAAATTTTAGATCTTATTCAAATATGAACTTTTGTTGAATACGTCAACTTTCTATCTTTCATTGTTTTTCTGAAATAATAGGCATTTTGTATGAAGACTCCTGAGAAAATAATGTTTTGCCCGTAACATTTTTGTTTGTAAATTCTCGAGTTTGACGTGTTCTTGACTTGTTTTCAAATAGAAAAGAGTTAGCAGAGAATGTAAATCGCGATAATTTATACATAAAAATGTGACGAATAAAATATTAATGGAATAAACATCTACATTCCTATTGAAATATCAAAGATATTTTATTTTGATTCTCAGCATGTTGGTAAAAAAATAGAAATCCCAAAAGAATTTTGTTTACCAGGATTCGTCTTGTACCGTAATGGAATCATTTAATCGAATAGATTAATAATTGAAAATTATTATTAGAAATTCCATTAGAAAATCCAATGTTTATGAAATTTGTCAGGTAGATTTTGGTGAAATGAAAATCAATGAAACTGAAATACAAATTTACAAAAAAAAATTCTACGATCAAAGGATCGGAACGATCGAAAGGAAAAAATCGATTTTTGCAATTTTTTTAAGTACAAAGAATCGATTCAAAAAATCGGAAATCGAAGAGGAAAAGATCGATCTCCTAAATATCGATCCCAGATCGCCCAATTCTAATTCAAACTAAAAGAGATAAGCCCTTTTAAAAAGTTGGTCGTAAAATATTCATATTGTAATAGATGACAACCATATCAACCATAGCAAAAAAAAACTTTAAAAAGAGTGAAAAATACTTTATTGTCATGTATAATTGGCCATAACAGTGATTAAAGGATCTTAAACCATTCAGAAAAAAATGAACGATTATTGGAAACGAAAAAAAAAATCATTCCATATTTATGCACAATACTCTTAGCAATACTCTAACTTCTCTCACAACATTCAATGTTTTCTATGACTTCTCTACCGATGCAAAATTAACCAGCCAGAACTTTTCATGAACTTCCGGTTCATGCGCTAACAGATATTCATTTCTCGAATTGCTTTTTTATTATAAAAATGTTACGAATGAAATATTAATAGTAATTTTTCAAAGAAAAACATGAAAAAGTTGTTTTTCGAAAAAAAAAGTTCTCTTGCAAAGTGACCATCTTCCGATGTATTGATGAATTATTGGAAAGAGTATAAACTATTCGTTTTCTATTTTTTTCCATTTTTTTCCAAAAAAATTGTTTTTGATATTCTTTAATGAGAACCTGAATACTTTCCTACATTCCATTCTTTAACCAACATTTTGTAGATCTTATAGGTTTAGATCAAGATTTTTCGAAAAAAAATTGAAAACAAAAACTCATAATTTCAAAAAAAAAGTTTCATGCAAAATCTAGCAGACCTAAAAATTTTTGACAAAGAGTGAAAAAGCCAAAAATTAAAAGAGTGAAAGAAATTACTTACGTTTTCGTTAAAAAATATCAAACAAATTTTTGAAACAAAAATGTTTTATAATTAAGATCCATTTTTCTCGAAAACATTTTTTTTTTATTCTGCAAAAAAGGTATACTAATGAAGGAGAGGTGTGATAACTGCTAACTGCCACTTGCCTAATTATTTTATAGCTTTTAGTACATTATTATGTTTAATCACAATTAAACCGTTTAACTTTTTTTGCTTATTTTATTTTCTAGTTTTTAGTACATTATCTGTTTCATTAGAATATTTCTCTACAATAAAACCATTGTACAGTATTCTATCAGTCAACAAATTTCATTCGATACCGATGTTGAGTGAATTGCAGAAAATACATAGTGTGTTCTCCAAGTCAAGTTCGTTCGTTTAATACACATATCTCAATGAACCTTTTTTTTGAGATGATATGGAATCAGCTATTTTGTAGCGGTGGCCAAATTGGATTTTTCAAGATAAGCAGTTTTAAAATGACAGCAGAGATAAAGGTATTTTCTAAAATCGGTCAGTTCCTATTGGTAAAATATCTATTAATGTGGGACAACCCTACAGACATACAGACATACATACGAACAGTTCAAGCTAAACAAAACTGTTCGCGACACTGTTTTGCCGAAATCTCGCACAATCCGAGAACTTTAAAATAAAATAACTTTCTGACTATCGAATTTCGGACGAGAGATAACTCGCGGAACTTGCGAAAAAAAAATTGAGATTTGAAAGTAAAAACTCGTGGATAGATGTTTAATACTCCGAGGCTATATTCCAACTGATTTTACAATTCTCATTTATTGCCTTCATGGCCTTTATATATGTGTGTGAAACAATAGTTAGTAAAGTGGTAATAGATTACTTCCTGTTACAGTATTTGAACTGTGTATACGTATACTATGTAAACTGTGGTAATGGGTAGTGGGATTCTAGTGTCCTACAGTTTGAATTTACATTAATAGAATTACATAAATATTTCTCTTCTGAGACACACACGGCCCCGTTGAAACGGTCGCGATCAGCTCCGACGAAAGCTGTCGCGTTATCACAATGTAGCTCGATTAACCGCCCGCGTCGAGCTACGAACCGTTTGATAGCATTGATACATGCGGTCGTCGTGAGGTCGGGAACGATCTCGAAATGTACCGCTTTAACCGCCAGGCAAACGAAAACCGCCACGTACATTTTTATGCTCGCCCCCCTTCCATACAGCGGACGAACATTGAATGGCCCGCAGTAGTCAAGTCCTGTTTTCGAAAATACTCGCGATGGGATTACTCTGGCTGCTGGTAGTGGTGGCATTTGCTGGTGGCACTCGGTGGGTCGACAACGAAAACAGGTGATGCAATTACGAACCACCTTCCGAACCAAGTCTCTACCTCGCAGAGGCCAGAATCTCTGGCGCATTGTCGCCAATAATAAAGATGGACCGGAATGTGCCGTCCTCAAGTGTAGAGAATGTGCGATCAAAAAACTCAAACGGTGATTTGCTGGCAAAATCAGTGGATACCTAGAATCATATGGACCAGCAGTATTACTCAATCGTCCGTTAATGCGTAAAATATCATAATTATCGAGAAATAAGTTCAAATTTCTTAGAGGTGATTTGGTATCAAATTCAATTGGGTGAGATGTGTCGAGTTTGTTTCGTTTAAGTTGATGAATTTCTTTTGAAAAGGAGATCGCCTGAGCCAATCGCACCATTGACTTCAACGCTGTGTCTACTTCTGCTGGACTTATACTGCCGGAACACCGTTCTGCTTTCGCACGTCGGCAGTTATTACTGAATCTTATACAAAAAGCGACGATCTTCAACAGCTTTCCCAACTCCGAAAATCGCTCGAAGATGGAATCATCAATTTCCACTGCTGCTAACACGACAATTGGACGTTTCTCCTGCTCGATGTCGCTGGAAGAAGAGATTAATGGTGGGATTGTTGGCCATGTATCTGCAGGTTGTGTGAGGAATGGTGGCCCATGCCACCACAAAGAATCATTAATAATTTTACTTGGTTGAGTACCTCTGGATATGCGATCCGCTGGATTGAGCTCAGAAGAGACGTAATTCCACGTAGCACCTCTGGTAAGGCGCTGAATCTCTGCTATACGATTCGATACAAACACTTTCCATTCGTGTGGTGGTGAACGAATCCAGTGGAGAACAACTGTGCTGTCTGTCCAAAAAACTACTGAGTTCGAAAAGTCTGTATTCGTTATCAGATTGTACACCAATTGGCTACCCAATACTGCAGCACACAACTCCAGCCTGGGTATGGATAAACCGCGAAGAGGAGCAACTCTCGACTTCGCTATCAGGAGCCGGTTTTCTTCGGCATCCGATCCGACGACATACACACAGCATCCATAACCTCTCGATGATGCATCACAAAAGCAGTGCAATTTATACTCTCGACGGTTCTCAGGAAACACGCACCTTGGTACGGTGATCTGTTTTAGTTGTTCCAATTCATCACGGAAAGCTTGCCACCACCGATTTTCATGCGCTGGTAATTGTTCATCCCAATCCAGCCGTTTCGCCCACAATCCTTGCACGAACATTCTGGCACTGATTACGACTGGCCCCAAAAGGCCAAGAGGGTCGAACAACCTCGACATTTCGGACACTACAGTACGCTTGGTGATAACATCGAGCTTCTGTAGAGAAGGCACCTGGAATCCAAATCGATCGGTTCTCGGATTCCACAATAATCCAAGGGCTTTCGTGATCGCACTGCGACCAATTTCCAACTGGGGAGAAGTCCCCCAAAATTCTTGGGGAATGTGCTGCAACACACTCGGATCGTTGGCACACCATTTTCGAAGAGTGAATCCTCCTTGAGCAAGAAGATCCTGTAATTGACGACAGGTCTCAGCAACTTCTTCGATATTATCTCCTCCTGCCAGGACGTCGTCGACGTAAAATCGTTTCGTGACTACGAATGCAGCAAGTGGATATCGATCTCCTTCGTCCTCAGCGAGCTTGTTCAATACACGTGCTGCTTGGTATGGTGAACATGCGAGTCCATATGTTACGGTCTTCAATTGGTACAGCTTCAGTGGCAGCGTAGAGCTCGACCTCCAAACGACTTTCAAAAATTTTCGATCGTCTGGGTGCGTCCACACTTGCCTGAACATTTTCTCGGCATCAGCTGAGAACACGTACCGTGGGATCCGAAAGTTGACGACCGTTGCAAGTAAGGTTGGCTGAACAGTGGGTCCAGTAAACAGGATTTCGTTCAGTGAGAGTTGACCGTGAGATTTACTGCTAGCATCAAAAACGACCCTCGTTTTCGTCGTTGTGCTATCAGGCCGACGGATAGCATGATGAGGGAGGCAGAACTGCGGGCCCGCGACACGAGAACATTCCTCCATATGCCCCATCTGTATGTACTCCTCCATAAATTTCGTATATTCTTCCCGGAGCGTATTGTCCACAGCAAAACGTTTTTCCATCATCGAGAATCTGTTTACAGCTGACCTGTAGGAATCGCCAAGAAGTGGAATTAGAGATTCCCTCAGCGGTAGCCGCACCGTATACCGTCCAGTTTCATCTCGCGTCACAGTGCGTTGGAAGTGATCTTCGACGTACTGCTCTTCTTGGGTTAGCGTCTTTCCCTCGTCGAAATCCTCAACCTCCCACATACGTTCGAGTTGGGAGTTGAGATCTTGATCGGTGGTCACGTGGCACACAACCGTTTCGTCCTTCTGGATTGCAGCCTTTCCAGAGATAACGACACTACGACTGGGGAGGTTAACGGTAAGTTTCGGCAATACCAAACATGGCAGTTGCTCTTCGAATCCCCCAAAACGTGATGCAAGCATAACATTAACTTTGAAATGGACGCTCACAGTTGCTTGTCCGATTCCACTGACAGGAAGATTGATACGGGTTCGCTTTAGATTCAACTTCTGACAAAGTGTTTCAGAAATGAAGTTGGACTGTGAACCACTGTCCAAAAGAGCCCGCGCAAAGTGATAGCAGTTATTCACATCGCGCACACGAATGACGGCTGTTGATAAAAATACTGTGATTTCACGTCCATTGCATGATTGTGTAAAAGAGGTGGCGTGTTCCTGAGGGCAATATGGAAGATGTTCATTCTCGAGATTACCGAACGAACCTACCGACGACGAAGAAGGGGGGTCAGCAGTAACGACAGACGACGGATTGGTTTCAGATATCGACGCGATTGCCTGGGGTACCGAACGTGACAACACCTCCGGTGGTGCTTGCGCGACCGAGTACGAAATTCCTGCTCGAGATTTGGTCGACAATACAGGAAAAATAACGGTGCACGCTTGGGACGTGCTGGGTGATTGTTCAACATCCGTCGCATCAGCTACTGACGATGCTGACATCAACGGTGGAAGATGGAGCAGGCTTTGATGTCTTTTTCCACATGTTCTGCACATACTGCTCCTACAATCCTTTGCGATGTGTCCGCTCCGTAAGCAATTGATACATAGTCGGTGTCGTTTAGCGAAATCAAGCCGATTGTTAGGTGATAACATCAGAAACGTCTCACACTGGATCAAAGGATGTACTTGTTTGCAACTCAAACACTTATTTACATTTTCAGAGGCCACGTGGGAGGAGGAAGGTTTTCCTCTATAAGATTTTACAGACACACTACTGGATGGAATACATGTAGATTTACATTTCTGTAGTGTGCGAGATCTTTTATGCATAAAATCGAGGAGATCTTCATATTTCGGTTTTTCTTCCTCCTTACACTGACTCTCCCAAGCCATCAGTGATTTCTCATCTAACAGACTACTTAGACGTTCCACTAGGAAGGAGTTCCAATGAGCATTTCCTTCCTCGAGCTTATTGAGAATTCCGACATGACGATTGAACTCATCAGCTAACTCAGCCAATGCCGATGAAGACTCCTTCTTTATGGAATTAATTTTCAAGATGGCAGACATGTGCTGTTTGATAAGAAAATTCGTGTTCTCATAACGGTCGCATACCGTCTTCCAAGCTATCAAGTAGTTGTCTCCAGTAATCGAAAAGGATGAAATCAAGCGAGAAGCTTCACCCTTGAGCGAACCACGCAAGTAATGGAGTTTTTGAACGTTCGAGAGTTGGGTGTTACAATGAATTACGGATTTGAACAAATCGTAGAACTCTATCCACTCTTCCGGATGACCGCGGAATTCCGGTATCTTCAATTCAGGAAGTTTAACGGACATGGTTTGAGGAGCAGGGGGTAAAAACGAGGGCTGTCTAACGGTTGGTGTGGGATCACGTTGGGGAAGTTTCCTAACTAGAGCTGCCTTCAGTTCGAAGTAATGATTTTGAAATCGCTGGCGAGTTTCCGAGAATTCTTGTTCCTCATCCTCAATTACTTCGATTTCATCTTGGACAACCTCAAACTTTTCCCAGAGCTCATCAAGTCGCTCTATTCTAATCGCCACCTGGTCAACTTGGGTCACTTCGAAATCGTCGTTAAAGGTCTGAATCAATTCAGCCGATCCAAGAATATTACTTCTACGTCGTAAAAGAGTTTTATGATGGAGGGAGCCCTTCCTCAAAGTTGATTTCCTGGGCAGTGTCATCGCCAATGATCCAACAAGATAAGATGTACCCACCTGCTATTGCCAGTTTGCTTACGATTCACTCGACCACGTGCCTCTGTTAACCTCAATTTCCAAGCTGGCTCCGGATTCGGGATTTCGACGACGTCCTTTTGGATTCCGTGATACCTTCTGCTACTGACGACAAATGTGCTGACCTCGACGACGAAGCAGTTGATTTTATTGCGATCAGCACAAATCGACAATTGATTCGACAGGATGGCACTCAACTCAGTAACACGTGGACACACGTTTCCAATTATCCTTTGTTAAAGGGGATATCGAATCCCGGGTTTCGGCACCATTAATTGTTCGCGACACTGTTTTGCCGAAATCTCGCACAATCCGAGAACTTTAAAATAAAATAACTTTCCGACTATCGAATTTCGGACGAGAGATAACTCGCGGAACTTGCGAAAAAAAAATTGAGATTTGAAAGTAAAAACTCGTGGATAGATGTTTAATACTCCGAGGCTATATTCCAACTGATTTTACAATTCTCATTTATTGCCTTCATGGCCTTTATATATGTGTGTGAAACAATAGTTAGTAAAGTGGTAATAGATTACTTCCTGTTACAGTATTTGAACTGTGTATACGTATACTATGTAAACTGTGGTAATGGGTAGTGGGATTCTAGTGTCCTACAGTTTGAATTTACATTAATAGAATTACATAAATATTTCTCTTCTGAGACAAAAACCGTTTAATAAAGTAATTTGCTATTTTGTGATTGCGACCATCTTGGATTTGCATTTTTCATAAATAACCGTGTTCTACTAGTCAAGCCCTTCCATTTGATACCCATAATAATAGGCAGCCATCTTGGATTTGCATTTTTCGTGAATAACCGTATTCTACTTTCAATTGATACCCATATTGATGGGGTTTTGGAAAACCCATATTGATGAGGATTTGATAAAATATGTGATTCGCCATTTTGTAGCGGCCGCCATCTTGGATTTTCAAGATCATGAAATACGCAGTTTTATAATGACTACAAAGATAAAGGTGTGTTCCAAATTTCAGATCAATCGGTCAACAGGAATGGGGTCAAATTTCTATTAATGTGGGTCAGCGCTACAGACAAACATATTACAAACATACAAACAGATTACAGGGCAAGCTAAATTAAACCGTTTAAAAATACATTCGGCGTCCAAAATTCTAGGGCAGAAGTTTATGAAAATTGATAATTGAAGTTTGTTAATGCTTCATAAAATGTCATTCGGATGAGGTTATACCGACACAAAGTTTCAGCATTTTACTCAGATTGTTCCCCGATTAATTTGCTTGCATCAAAACATGTCGTTAATTCAAGACATCGCAATCAACATATAGGCGACGAAATCAATGACACTGCGACAGTTGTATGAAAATGAATTTTCACGTTCTACAGACACATTAATCATAACATAATTGTCACATTTCCCTCCAAATCAAATGCTCATCATCTATTTCACTTTGCTCTTTCGCTCGCGGCTAGCGATGTTCCCCTGAGGAAACATCATTCATCGGAATGATGACATAAACAAATCAGCAAAGTATATTGTCGTTTCCGTTATTTTGAGATTCCCAAAATCATCACATGATGAAAACGAGAAGATTGATCTGTTGGACACATCCGCCTGAATAATGCTTGTTATGCAGATAAAATCCTACGGCAACATATTATATTGCAGCAGGTTTCCTATTTGATTTAGATCGTAGCATGGTGCTTTCGTTTTATGAATACTTATCTAAATTCATTCATTTTTATTGGTTTACTTTGTGTAAACAATATTTGTCGAGAATGCAAATTTAATATCGTACAACTGATTAAGTGTTTGTTCCGGATGTTTTAGATCTGTGGCGTCGCAATGATACTCGGAAAAAATCATAATACTATTCATGAACTATTTTGGATACGATGTCCCGTTCCCGTAGTAGTTGGAGTAAAATTACCTTTGTTAACATATAATGATGGTTTCATATAATTTAAAGTTAAGGTGCACTGTTCGGGATATTTCTACACAATATTCTTAGCGTTCAGCATCTTCTTTTGTTATTAACATGGTTTTTGCTTCTAAAAATATTGTTATATAGCCATTCCATGCCAAACCAATAAAATGGTTCACAGATTTTTGTGAAAATTCAAAGAAGTATAACTCATTGGCTTTAATTTGACATGTCAATCATCTGAATCGGTCCTGTAGTTAAAAAGTTATAGATTTGAAAAAAAATTGAAAAAAGGGGGAAATAGTTGATTTTACGAATCACCCTAAATTTGAAATGGGCATCCAGGAGAAAAAATAAAGAGAATAGGTCTGATATTTTGCGAAATGGAACAACACTTTTCACGAAAATCTGATAAACATTATATCGGTTTGGCATGGAATAACTGCAAAGCTGGTTGGATTTATTTGCGACTGTACACTCTGTCCAACTTCTATAAGACCAGGGTACGATTTTGCTGCTTTGTGTCATTGTAAACAAACAATGCTTCAATTTATTAGGCTGTCAAAAAAGTCCTGCGGTATTTTTTTTGAATTTTCATTTGTTCATAAAATTAGTTACAATCATCTGTTTTAAGTCAAATATGCGCCGTTTTGTTCGATGACTTGTTCCCAACGAGATGCCAACTTCATAATACCCCTGTTATAGAAGCTCGCTTCCTTATTGGGAAAAAAAATCGGATAGCCAATTTTCACAGGCCTCTTTTGTGGCTAACTTCTGACTACCTAGCTCGTTCGCCATGGACAAAAACAGGTGGTAGTCACTTGGTGCAAGGTCCGGACTTTACGGCGGATGCAAAAGAACCTCCCATCCAAACTCCCGGAGCTTCTGGCGCGCCACCAAAGAAGTATGTGGCCTGGCGTTGTCCTGATGGAAGACAATGCGGCCTCTGTTTATCAAAGAAGGCCCTTTTCTTCATGAGTGCTACCTTCAAGCGGTCCAGTTGTTGGCAGTACAGGTCCGAATTGAGCGTTTGGCCATAGGGAAGCAGCTCATAATAGATTATTCCTTGACAATCCCACCAAACACACAGCAGAACCTTTCTGGCCGTTAATGAGGGCTTGGCCACCGTCTGAGCCGCTTCAGCGGGCTTCGACCACGACCGTTTGCGCTTCACGTTGTCGTAAGTGACCCACTTTTCATCGCCAGTCACCATCCGCTTCAGAAACGTCGATTTTGTTGCGATTCAGCAGCGATTCACATGCGTCGATAAAGGGTGTGTCACATCAAATTGCATCACGGAAAAAAACGCTGTAGAAATTTTTAGGAATTATATATTCAGCTTTCGCTTATAATCAGATAAGAGTGTATAGATCACGTTGGCCATGCTTCACTGTCAATTTTTCGTAAATTTGGAAAAATGTCGTCGAACGAAAAAGAGCGTCGTGAATTAATCCTGCGCACTCATTTCGAGAATCCGGAGTTGTCACATCGGGACATCGGTAAGATGCTGGGAATCGTCCAATCCACGGTCAGCAGAGTACTAAAACGATACTTCGAGAACCTAACCATCGACCGGAAGGTGAAGAACGGCAAAAATGGATGCTCCGTCAGTGAAAAAGATCACAAGCGCGTAGTTAAGCAGCTTAGACGTGATCCGAGAAGTTCGGTCCGGGATGTCGCCAATAAGCTGAATTTGGCAAGTTCATTCGTCCAGCGGACCAAGCAGCGGGAGGGCCTGCGTACATACAAGGTTCAGAAGGCTCCTAACCGCGACGAAAGGCAAAACATGGTGGGGAAGACGCGAGCCCGGAAGCTGTACACCGAAATGCTGACGAAGCCGCATTGCCTGGTAATGGACGACGAAACCTACGTCAAAGCGGACTTTCGTCAGCTGCCGGGCCTGTTGTTCTTCTCCGCAGAGGACAAATTCAGCGTTCCGGAGGAGATTCGCAAGCAGAAACTATCCAAGTTTGCCAAAAAGTACATGGTGTGACAAGCGATCTGCTCTTGCGGAAAGCGGAGCGCCCCCTTCGTGATGACCGGCACGGTAAACGGGCAGGTTTACCTTAAGGAGTGCCTACAGAAGCGCTTACTACCACTATTAAAGCAGCACGAGGGCCCGACCATCTTCTGGCCGGATCTCGCTTCGTGCCACTATTCAAAGGACGTGTTGGAGGGGTACGAAGCCAACGGGGTCACCTTCGTGCCAAAGGAAATGAACCCGCCCAACGCGCCGGAGCTTCGCCCAATAGAGAAATATTGGGCGATTATGAAGCAGGCCCTCCGGAAGAACCCAAAAGTTGTCAAATCGGAGGCGGACTTCAAGAGAAAATGGATTTCTGTTCAAAAAAAACTACAACCTGACGTTGTACAGAACCTTATGGACGGGGTAAAGAGGAAGGTGCGAGCATACGGGCTTGGGCTCGAAGTATGAATAAAAAGAAAATGCCAAAAGTTGTTTAATAGTTTTTATTTTACTGTCTCAAATTTTCGAAAGGATCGGTCTACTGGGCGAATTTCTACAGCATTTTTTCCGTGATGCAATTTGATGTGACACACCCTTTACGGTCAAAGATGTTTTTTTGCGTCAACGTGTGTGGCACCCATACATCGAGCTTCTTGTGAATCCAAGCTTCTTCAAATGGTTAATAACGGTTTGATGACTCATCCCCAGCTCTTGGCCGATGCTACGGCTGTTACTATGCCGGTCTTTATCAGCTAATTCAGCGACTTTGTCGCAATTTTCGACGACAGGCCTTCCGGAGCGTGGCGCATCTTCGACGACCTCTACATCAGAACGAAAACGTTGAAACCATCGTTGTGCGGTGGAAATGGAAGCTGTATCGGGTCCATAAACTGCACTAATTTTATTGGCAGCTTGAGATGCATTTTTGCCTTTGTCATAGTAGTACTGTAAAATATGTCGGATTTTCTCTTTATTTTGCTCCATATTTGCGACACTATAACTCACGAACGACTTAACCAAACAAAACACTGTCAAGGACTATATTATAGCGCGCTAAAATACCTTTCCAACAAGGTATAGTATGACTCGATACAATGAATACAACTAGAACTACGCGCTTACAACGACACCTCGCGGAAATACCGCAGGACTTTTTTGACAGCCTAATATATTCTGGTGCGTAGGGATTGGACACACTGCATGATTTTCATATGTGTGTGTCCAAGCGCTGAGCGTAAACGAATGCTTTTGTATTTTTCAAGTGTCAAGTTTTTAAACTCGCAAAAAAAAGAGGAACAGAGTGCGAAGTCGGACATTTTAAGTGGTTTTTGACATGCTGTAACTTCGTGAAAAATCAACGTGTATCAATTGGATGCACATCATTTAAAAACTACAATTTTCAGGTCATCAAGACGAAAGATACGAATAGTTCATTCTGAGAGACGCGTAAGATTTTTTGTACTTCTGGTACGATTTGCGATTAAATGCTCCTCTAATTTACTCCAAATTATGAAAAATCGGTTAGAAAAAACGGCTGAACGTATCAATATGAAACGTTCACAGATGTTTAGATGTTTAGATGAATAAAAATTTGCCTGCAAACATTAGAACTTACTGCGATATTTGCAGAATTGCAGTGGATTTTGTAAAGCCCTATAAAAATATTGTTTTTGTCACTTTTTTGAAATCGATGCAAAACATTTGAATAATTTTTCCTTTCGTCAAAGTAACAAATTATCCTATCCCTATCCTGTCTTTCGATTTGCGGTGCGATGGTTGTTTATTGAATAATTCATCATCAAAGACGAAGGGTTAATTTTTCATTCAAACTAAAATATTTCTGTATGGAAAGCTCCTATAGGAACCTTCTAGGAACCAAATAAAAGCTAGTTGATAAGGCTAATTGAATTTGCTGTCAAGTTGCTTAGAAAAAGTTTGTGTTAGTCCCCAGAAAATATTTGAAAAAACAGAAAAAAAAATTGACGCGAATGAACAGTCAGGAGTGCAATGAAGTACTTCAGAATCATTTACTTCTGCATCAGAAACACCATGATAATTTTGGTAATTCGGCATCATTTTATACAATCCGGAAAGTCATGGCATGGTTTAATGAATAGGAGCTTCAGATTCTGCACTGGTCAGCTTGTTTACCAGATCAAAACCCTATCAAGAATTTATGAGGAGTGATCGTACGAATAGCAGATGCAGCTTACAAAGAGTATGAGTGATTTGAAGAGCTTAAACAAGCAGTATTCTCTGCGTAGAACGAGATACACACCACAACATCGAAACCATCCCGAATAGATTATTTGAATTACTTGAGAACTAAAGATGACCTACGAATTAGAAACTTACTGTAGTTCCCCCGAGGGACCGACGCTGGGCTTAACGGGTTAGGGGCCAAAAACTTGACTTATTGGACCGGCCGGCTCGCTCTTCAGACTTGAATACTGTTGAACATCATTGGAGGATTCTAGTACACAGAATCTACGTAGGTTGAAATTTCGGAGACATGAGACAATATCGAGAAATCCGTTCTGCAGGATTTGGTAAATAGTATGCCAATACTAATTTTCCAGGTTATTAACCGAAATAGCAAGACTACCAACTATTGACATTCAAATCTGCCGATTGTTTTGAATTTTTCATTGATAATTTAGAAATGATCTTATAAAAACTGGACGTCTGAAATCATCATATTTAAGTGCAATAAATAAACAAACAACTCTTTTGAACGAAATTGACGTTAAATATACTTTATTCTAAGCATTCAACAATGTATGAAAATATATTGTTGAAATTCTAACTGTTTTGGTTACAACGAAATATATGCAAAGTGGTCTTATAGTTGTTGATGTTGGACAGAGTGTAGTTACTTTTCGGGAAATATTATCAAAACAAAAAATCAGTACCAAGAAAAAAATGTGTTTTTTTAATCTAGAGGTCCAGCACTCTTCAACTTTTCTGGATAAGTGTTAGAGATAGAGATGATGATGATCCCGCCACCTTCCCCTACAGAGATTTGAGCAAGACGAGTTATCTAGAAGATATTATTTCTTTTCTCAGCTTTGAAATCAGTTTAACAAAAAAAAACGAACTGATTTGCCCACAGATATGAATTTGAAAAAAAAACGTCTTGTCCTCCACGTTCCCGACAAGGCCCTTGAAGCCAATTGGTCCACTAAAGCTTAAGTACAACCGTCAGCCTAATTTTGGATAGACAATGAGTATCCCCATCCAGAGAAGTCGAGAAATTTTCCTTTAAGAAAAAATTCTAGACCGGCTCTCACAAAAACTTTCATTTTATATCCTTTATATCTGTGCAACGCGCGCGAAGCTCAAACTTTTGTAGACTTCTATTTTTTTGAAAACTAATACAAAAGAAAACAACAAAATAAAAAATAAAAATAGTCCATCATCACCAAGATCATGACAGACATAATACTGATAAATACCAATTTAAAACAAAAACAATAATTAAAAGAAAACAAATTCTACACCGTATAATCCGTTAAAAAAACTTCGTCAGGTAAAGTATTCATTGGATAAAAAAATATAAAAAAAATATAAATAAAAAAAACACAAAATTATCTTTTCGTAAAAAACTACGTCAGTTACTATTCTTCATCAAAAATTTAAAAAACATTAATTCAGATGTTTAGAAAATACAGCTCTAATGTGTGAAATACAGTGCCTCTTGAATTCTGTAAGTGTTGTTCCGCATTTAAATGTCTTGGCATCGAGTTGAAAACATTTATTCCTTTGAAATACAGCGAATTTTGTGAAGCACATGTCAAGAAATTGGGTGTTCTCAATTCATTCGCGTTTCTAGTGTTATACCTATGAAAATCACTTCCTCTTTCAACTCGATCACTCAAATATCGAGGCAGCAAACCGTTTAAAAATGAACATCATAGTTTTCTAAATTAGGAGAGATGATTTATTTGTACAGTAGTATTTTGCTGTGAATGGCCAAATCGTTTTTCAATCGGCATAAGACTCCATACATTGTGGCAATTTTCTTGATGACATTGTCAATGTGAGTGTTGAACTTGGGTTTGTCATCAATAATCAAGCTAAGATATTTAATTTCCCGAACGCGATCAATAGTCTCATCATCAATTACAATAGAGACGTTTTCATTTATTCGATTTCGCGTGAATATCATATATTTAGTTTTACTTATGTTCAGTTTTAGCTGCTTATACTTCAACCATCTACTTGAAGAATGTGAATCTCCATTGATGGTTTTTGAATTTGAATGCAATTGTTATCTTTGACAGGAGTGGCGCTGAAGAGGAGTCGGTGGAGATATTCATGTACAACGTTCGAAATTTGATCAAAAAGTAGCGACAGATTGTTGTTTGTTCTATTCCTAACATAAATTAACAATTGTTCATGTTACAAACAATTTGTACGTTAATATTGGTGGATTAAAGACATTGTTTCTTTTACTACAAGCAGTTTATATCAAAATAGAAGCATCTTTTCTGACCGACTGTTCGAGTGAAAATTGAGCGATTGAGTGTGAATCCTATCCACACCTTTTTACTTAAATTATTTCCAATTGGTTCCAATCTTCATGAACCACCATTGATATCGTTCCACTTTTCGTCTCAATTCTCGCCTTATTTAATTTCCTCCCCGGATATAATTTGTCCAAACCGTGCCATCCTCTTCCAATTGAACTGTCAATCGGGCTGGAACGGCAAACTTTGACTCATTCTTCCCCAGAGCAAACATCTTTCCTTCGCTACGCCCATTCTGATTTCTTACAGGCGGAAATCAATTGTGAGCGGAGTTGAGACATTAAAAAATTTTCAGCGCCTGTTCACAACAATCGACCCTCATCAACGCGCGCTTCCGAACTCCGAGGCAAAGTGTCACATTTCCCAAATGCGAAATTTAAATCGAATTAAACTCTGTCGAATGCCAGCATAACAACAGCAAACAGAAAGCATTACCAGAGGATTTGTGGCCCCCTCTCTGTCAATGGGTCCGATTCGTTCCGATGAGAGGCGCGTTTCGTGAAGCGATGATTGATGGTTATTGCCTTCCTGCGGGGCTGCGATTGTGGTATTCATACGAATTTCACGGATGTGCGCTAAGGAACTGTCGCTGATAGCTCATTTAACGGCGAACAGAATGAGCGATTAGGTTTGTGAATGACTCTGGAAGAATTGTTTGAAAAGTTGAAGGCTAGATTGAAGGAATTGAAGAGTTAAATATCCGGATATTTGCGCCGTAGGTGTGGTTCGAATGAAAGTATTGAAGACAGCAGAGAAGTAGAATTCAATTTCCAATCACAGAAATTACTAGAACAAGGAAGGGTGAATATCAGAAAATGACACAGAGGAAAAATGAAGCAGTAAACTATGGAAGTTTCTTCAAATTGTTGCTTAAGTAAAATCATTACATTTCTGGAGTTACTGCCAGAATGCTGCCAGAACCCAAATTGAATACAATTCAAACGTCTTCAATTTCAATCACCACAAGACACTCAGAAAATGTCTAAAAATAGTATATCAACAATAGAAAAGTCCCATCGTCTACAATTTAAGCAACATCACAAACATGTTATCTGATGATAAACTGATCATAAAACGGATACAGATCAATAAAGATCGTGAATTTGACATTTCAAACCCATTGTGGGACTGTATGAAATAAATTCCAAACTTTACAGCCATATTTTAGTGTTTGAGTTTACGGCTCCCACTTCGCAATCTTAATTTGGACGGTAAATTCAATTCGAGTGCGCGAGTGAAATAAAACACGATGTGTTGTTTTATGAAGTGCGTGAAAGTTGTCTGGAATACGTTGTTAATGAAAATTGTATTTCTTTTTTGTGTGATCTTATTTTTTTTCCATTGGTGGTCAATTGTTGCACTGGAATGAAATGTCTGCAAGCAACTCCAGATCATAACGATTATTCTACCAACGTCTGCGACCGATCTTCATGATTGGCAGAATTACCTACGTCTTCGCTTCTGATTTTTCCTCGGGACTAATTGTTGTTGCCTCGAACGTTGCATACGGGAAAATTTTCCACGAAAGAATAATCAGGCAAAAGGTAGGAACTGAGAAAATTATAGCTAATCACTTCATTATACAAACAAACAAACAAACAAGATGCCCTGTTAAGCCCACGCAACCAAACTGCAGCATCATGATGATCCGCTCGAAAGGAATCTTCTACACTTCGTTTCGCATGTTGTTGCTGGTCAGTCTTATTAATGATTCAGAAAGAAATACATAATTCTGCTCCCATCAAGGTGATTTTCTCAGTCCGAACAGACGGAAAATTACGGCAATTACACAGAGAATTCTGATGCGAATGATTGACTTGTTAGACAGACAATTCGCTAGGCGTGTAATTAATCTACATAGATTATCGAAAATATTTTTCGCCGTTTTTTTTTCTCTCCGTTACACACATGTTTACAAACCACAATTAATTAATTAAGATTATACCGAACGAAGTTCGGTTCTGTGACCGCATGGAATAAAAAGTTCCTCCAACCCCAAAGTCGCACCAGCGATCGATTGATTAATGACAGCTTGTCAAAAGACTACCCACGGCGGCTCGGAAACGGTCCACCAATAGACGACACCAGCAGTATTTGTTTGCGGCATAGTAATCTGCTCTATTGTAGGAGAGAATACCAAGAGTACCGTTACCCGGTGGAGGAAAGTGCACAATAAATCACTTCCCGGCACCGATGTCACCCCTGACTGACTCTTATCAACTTTCAATCACATTTGAAGCAACGGTACAGGAGAGCGAGAAGCGGTCATTCATCAGCAGCATGCGGTAAGATCGAACCCTTGTTCGTGCCAGCGGAGAAGAGTTCCGGAGGCGGACCACCGTCTGGTATCTAAATTGTTGGTGCGCTTTGCCGGTCTGTGATCCTGATGGAGAGCGGAGGTACACACACACCTGTGTGATTTTCTCAGACAAATGCCCATTATGGGAGCGGTTTTAGATGATATCAATACGGGTATAATGTATGGTTGAGGGTTGAACTGCCAATCCGTAACATCAATGCAATAATGGTGTTATGTAATTGAGTGCCGGCTCGCAGTGCCGTAAATATGCCGGTGCAGCCGGTGCATCGCACCGGGGCCCCCGACCAGGAGGGCCCCGAATGATCCTTAATTTCTACATAAAAAATACGATGTTCTACAACTACAACAATACAATACGTGAAAATTTCTTTCAAATTCAAAAGTACTAGTAAGAAGGTATTTAAAAATTGTCGTGTTTCACTTTGACCACGCTTTGAGTTTGAATATACGTGGGAAAAATATTGAACGCCCAAATGCCAAATGGTGATTCATCATTCAGTTCACATCTGTTTATTCATAGCAGGTAGGTACTTCTGGACCAGTCCATGTGAACAGTGCACTTTCTGGGCTATTTTCCGTAGTGAGATGTTAGGATTACGCTCAAAATGGGTAATAATCTTCTTGGCTTTCCTTGGGCGTTGAAACCCAGATTTTCTTCTAGAACCTTCCTGACGTTTTATTGTCAGGTTTTCATTAAAACGTTTGATTACATTGGAAACGATTTTCGAGCAAACGCGGACACTTTTTGCGATGTGTTCGAAGGTCCACTTTGGATGCTCTTGAAAAGTTTTGATTATAGTTTTACGAGTTTCCGCCTCAATTGACATTTCGCAACTAAATATGACAATTTGCAAAAACAAAGTATGTCATATGTTTTGGACATTTATTCCAAAGCCTACTGTTTTGACGTAGGACTACGTCTTTCATTTCTATACCGGGGTGTAAAACCAAAGTTTCGAGAACGAAAGCGTTACGCTGGAGACCGAGATTTTGAGCGTTAATAGCTCTTAAACAACTGAACGAAATGGTATGATAAACACTTCATTTGAAAGATAAAATGTCTACGCGTCAGATACTTGTTACTTTTTCATCCAAAAACTTGTTTCAATAGTCTTAAAATTGCTTTCAAAACAGGCTATTGAAATCACCAATCGGTATATAAGCGAGCGCCGCTCGTAAACCCACTCAGTTATGATTGAACAGCGATTGGAGCATGTTGTCGTTGTTGTTGTGAAGCTAATTTCGTTTATCATGAAAGCGCTGATGAACGGTGTCACCAAGAGCCTGTTTGTGCACCTAAGGCCAAAAGGGAATCCATCAGGAGGAGAGTGATGTCACGGTTCCGCTTGAAACATCGAAGCAGCCGCCACACACACACACACACACATACACGCGCGGAATTCTCGTTGCTGAAAAATAATCTGCCAGTTCCCCTGGGAATTGAAAAATACATTCATGCGAAATAGTTTATTTTAATGTTTTCTATCCATATAACACTGCAACCAAATACATTTGGTTTTGTTATTTTTCAATCAATCGCAATTAACAGGAAAGCTTCTGAATATTTTTTTCCCCATCAGTGGAAATTTTCGTATCCAATATTGGATGCATAACATGAAAAACGGAAAATGTTTCACATCGCGAAAATCAAGTCATTTTCGAGCGATTATTTGCTTTCTACTCATATAATGCTTCGACCAAATACATTTCGTTTTGGATTTTTTCAATCAAGTGCGATCAACGTAAGACCACGTCTTTCGGCAATTTATTAGAGGTGCAATGAATCTTTAGGAATTCCCGCTCTACGCGCACTGGCAAACAATGTTTACTCAACAATTTCTCAAACTAGAAATGGGTGTTGTGAGAAAGGATTAGCGAACGCGAAAACGACAAACGGGAGAAAGATACGTTTGGAGGTTGAAGGAAATTGGCAGAAAACTTCTTCATTCTATCATTCAAATAATGTGATTCATACCACATCGTTTTGCCAGAAAGAGATTATTAATGCTCAAAGGAGGAATCGAGTCCTCCGAGGAAATCACCCAGCGCAAATTAGAGTCGACTATCGATTGCGGCATTCGTACACAAATAATTTTATAATGCAGTTTCACCAAAGTGATTTCTTCGGATATATTCACTACATCATGTCATGTATTTCATATTCTTCATAAGGAAATCCATATCCATGGCACCTATCGGTAACGAATTATTATCGAAACCACGATTTTCGCTAAATGCTCCTTTCAGTTCGGCCTGTAAAAAACATTTCTGTACTCTAATCCATCAAATTTGGAGCCCTGAAAAGGGCCGTTGATTATATGCTAAGCTAATATAGCACCCTCTCCTTGGATTCAATGGGCCAGCTGAATGTCCTTGGGCATGATGTGACGCGTTTTGCGTGGATATCACACAAATTTGTATCTTCGAATAAGCCTCCTGCAGCGTCATAACCGCGGAACTTTGGAAGCGCAAGTCGGTTTTGAAGTCCTGAGCAATTCCACGAACCAAATGCTGCAAAGGTAGCTTGCGGATCAGCAATTCGGTCGATATCTGATAGCGACGAATTTCATGCGAAGTTCCCGGTCGATAGCGATGTGGCTTCTCCACCTATCCTGCTACTGGTGCGCTTATCCGAGCTGACTTCGTGTGCCTTACCACCGAATGACTAACGAGCTGTCTGCGAAAGACTAACGAGCTCGACTCCTCACGGTGCGAGAGTAGAGTAAGAAATGAACGAAAGCAAAGGAAGCGTCATTTTATAAACCATAAATATAGAATCTAAATCCCACCCTTATTATATTCGTGAGTATACAGTAAGCTTATACAATAAAGAGGGTGGGGTTTACATTCGATTCTTTTATGTTTTATAAAATGACACTTCCCTTGCTTTCGTTCATTTCTTACTCTACTCTCGCACCGTGAGGACTCGTTTCATCTGGACTAAGCAGACAGCTCGTTAGTCTTTCGGTGGTAAGGCACCACGAAAGCAGCTCGGATAAGCGCATCAGCCGCAGGAAGCGTGAAGAAGCCACATCGCTATCGACCGGGAACTTCGCATGAAATTCGTCGCTATCAGAAGTCGACCGAATTGCTGATCCGCAAGCTACCTTTGCAGCATTTGGTTCGTGGAATTTCTCAGGACTTCAAAACCGACTTGCGCTTCCAAAGTTCCGCGGTTATGACGCTGCAGGAGGCTTATTCGAAGATACAAATTTGTGTACTATCCACGCAAAACGCGTCACATCATGCCCAAGGACATTCAGCTGGCCCATCGAATCCAAGGAGAGGGTGCTATATTAGCTTAGCATATAATCATCGGCCCTTTTCAGGGCTCCAAATTTGATGGATTAGAGTTTAGAAAAGTTTTTTGCAGGCCAAACTGAAACGAGAATTTTCGTTTGGATGCCATACAGCATCGAGAAAATTCCGGAAAGATCTAATCGTTGCTGAAAAATAATCTGCCAGTTCCCTGGGAATTGAAGAATACATCCATGCGAAAGAGTTTATTTTAATGTTTTCTAATTATGTGGAGCCGATCTGGCGTGGAGGTAACATCCATACTTCTCACGCTCAAGATCACGAGTTCAATTCTCGCTCCCGACACTCTTCCAAAATGGAAGGAAAAGTGACGAACCAGCCAGAAGCGTTGAAAGTCACTATAATACAGAAAAAAAAAAAAAAAGTTTTCTAATTATATGGCGAAAACAGCGACCAACTACATTTGATTTCGTAATTTTTCAATCAAGTGTAATTAGCTGGAAAGCTTCTGAAGATTATTCTTTCCCATCAGTAGGATATTTTCGTATCCAATATTGGATGCATAACATGAAAAACGGAAAATGTTTCGTATCGCGAAAATTATATAATTTTCAATCGATTATTGCTCAGTCGCCGAAATTTTCATACTCAGAGAGTTCATTCTCCTCTAGTTTGCCTTCCAAATTGCCATCGTAAACCACACCTTCTCTCGATTCAATCACACACGAAAAGCATACTGAAATGATATTCTGGTGGTGAAACCGATTCATTTTTCATGAGGCGTCGTGCACAAATTACGTAACGCGATAAGGGGGGAAGGGGTAGATGTTGTGTTACTTTCTGTTTATTAGAGATAGGAAATTGCGTTACGAAAGGGGGGGGGGGAGAGGTGGTTCAAAATTCGGATTTTTAGCGTTACGTAATTTGTGCACGACGCCTGAGGACATCGACAAGACAACATCGTTACTGAACGAGCTGAACGGCGAGGGATCGAGGGATTCATTACCTGGCCTGACCTGACCTGAAATGCAATCAGTTTGTTTTAACTGTGAGGGAGCGCAGAAAAGCCGATACTGATACTCTCGTGACCAAGAGAGTATCAGCATCGAAATACGGTTCCTCGGGAAGACATAGAAGCAGCCGCCACACACACACACATACACGTACGCAACTCTTTTCGTTTGCTGGTTATCGAGAGGAAACCTGGAAAGAAATGATCGTTGCTGAAAAATAATCTGCCAGTTCCCCTTGGAATTGAAAATTACATTCAAGCGAGTTTATTTTAATGTTTTCTATCCATATAATACTACGACCACATACATTTGGTTTTGTGATTTGTCAATCAAGTGCAGTTAGCAGGAAAGCTTCTGAAGATTATTCTTCAGAACAAGGTTTTTTGTATCCAATATTGGATGCATAAAACCTTGAGTCTCCAACGTAACACTATCGTTTTTGAAGTCACCCAAATATTCATTTATTCATTCATTCAGGATGGATTTAGATTCAACTTCAAACAAATGATCTCTAAATCAACGATAGTCCTACGTCACCCTTGCGGTTATACCATAGATATAACCCACTTCCTGTTTTTAAATTTCTTGTTTTCATCAAGCGGTTTGTGAGATGTGGTGCGGGGCGTCCTCTTTGCCATTGTGAAATTCACTGTTTGTTTTTTTGATATGTTTATTGTTAAGCACAACAAGCACAAGTACGTGCAATTGCCTTCAAGAAAATGAAACGAAATTATCCAAGTGGATCTCAAAAGCGGAAACAAAAAATCAAACTTGTAGCGGAAGATATTAAAAGTGCAAGTGCTTTAACATCTTGGTTGAAAGAGAAAGATTCTTCAACTCCACCCACGTCAAGAGATAGTGCAGCGAAAGAACATGAATCTTCTTCTGATTCTGGTAAGTAGTATGAGTTCTACTACTTACCAAAATCAGAAGAAGAAGAACTTTTACATTACACTGCACTGCACTGAGGACTGTTCTGCTCTATAATTGCGTAGAAATCCAAAAACAATGAATAATAATTATTCTGTATTTAGACTCACTGAGCAGACCATCAACTCCGAAAAGACTCGAGTTGAAAAACTCCATTACGGAAACTGAAGTAATACCTTCAGAGAAGCAGTCTCCAGTTCTTTCAAACGTCATTACTGAAGGTAAACAATTAAACATCTACTAATTCCATAATAAGTGAATTTGATTACTTATTTTTTTAATTAGCAACAGTATCGACTATTGATGAACTTTTTCATTTCAAACAGTACGCTTTTCTAAAAGCAATTTAAAAAACTATATTAAATTATTATATCCTGCCATCCCAGACTCTGGTTCTACTAAGTATAGAATCTACTTGCTTTCAGTGTCCAATACTACGGCGATTCCAGTGTTTCCAGCTGTTGTCACCAATTCTGAAGACAAGCATAACGTAATTCACTCTGGAGCTGTACTGGTTGTGCCATTTCCCAAAAATAAAGATGGAAGATCATTTTCCACCGCATATTATACATCTGCAACAAAATCTAGATTAAAACTCCAACGATTCTGGTTGAATTATTCAACTATCTCGTTCAGTTGCGTTTTTGCGTTTTTTGTACGCCTTGTTGGCTGTTTCCGCAAACCAATATTACTGGATACCAGAAAGTATGGGGTTCGGTCGGGGTAACCGATTGGAGGCATTTAAGTCAGAGCATTGCTATACATGAATCATCACAACATCACGTAGCTTCCTGCATGGTTTATGAAGACTGGCTACGTAATCGTACAATACAAGACACCATGGAAGAATGCATCAAGCATGAGCGAAGTTTTTGGAGAAAAGTGTTACATAGGATACTAGATGTATCCCTTCTGTTAGCCACATGCAATCTTCCATTTCGAGCCACAACAGAGGATTTATCCAGATATAATAAAGGGAACTTTTTATCAGTGATTAGTATTCTGGCAAAGTATGATGCCGTGTTGGCTGAGGTTATCAAGTTGCCTAAGAATAGTGTAAGATATCTCAGCCCTTCTATTCAAAATGAATTTATTTCATTGTTGTGTTTCACGACTCAAGATATAGCAAAAATCGATAAGCTAGAAGAAGGGAGAAGTAAAGGAGCAATCTGCTGAGGGCCTATGTTCTCAAGTTCTTGACTCGATTCGGAAGAAAGGACTTGATATTAAAAAGGTCAGGGCTATGATGGTGCAGCCGTTATGAGCGGAGCTTATAACGGTCTTCAGAAAAAAAAATAAGAGAAAACGCGCCACACGCATATTTCATTCATTGTGCAGCTCATAACTTAAATCTGGTATTAAAAGACGCAGTAACAGCAAATCGTGAAATAAAGCAGTTCTTCGAAGATGTAGAGAGCATTTATGTGTTCTATGGACACAGTGTTGTAAGATGGAATGAGCTACAACATGAAGATAATGAAGAACAGACAACGTTGAAAAGGTTAAATCCTACTAGGTGGTCAGGCAGATATGATGCAGTATATGCTTTGAAAGTAAGATACAATGATGTGTTAAAATCGTTATCAAAACTAATTTTAACTGCTCGTACAATGAGCAACCAATCTCAAGAAGAAAATGGATAAGTTTGGATTTGTGGTGTTATTAACTATACAGTGCAAACTGTTAGAAAAAAATAATGTCGCCTCCAAGATGCTACAAACTTAAAATCAAGATCTGAAGACGGTAGAAAACGATTTAGAAAATGCTTTGGATTCCATTCTGTCATAACGAAATAGTTATGATGTTTTTGTGGCTGAAACGGAAAGTATTTGTAACAAATGGGGAATTTCAACTGCATACAGCTCGAATCGAGTCAAGACCGTTAAACGACACTTTGATGAGTTGGCTGCAGACGAACGCCTTTTAAATCCCAAATCTAGATGTAAGGTGAACATCTTTTACACCATGATTGATGTATATCTTTACAATTAAAGAACATATTCACAGGTATGAAATTAGTATTGGAAACATATGAAGTGATACAACCGAATTTCATCGTAACAACTGAAGATGCTGTACTCACAGAAAAAGCGAATGAATTTACTAATAAATTTAACGATAATATGTCGTACCTGTTTGCTAAGAATTTTTTGAGAAGCACCATGGGACAGGAAAGACTATCGGGATTAGCAATTTTATCGATTGAAAGCGAGAGAGCCCATAACATCGATTTTGATAACGTAATTGATCAATTCTCCTCAATACAGGCAAGAAGAAGAAATTTGTAAATTAATACAAATAAATAATTAATACGTACCTACTGAGCTAGAGCCAGATACTAAGAGATTTTTGTTTATATACCCATACGATAAATAAATGTTTATAATAACAACACATTTTGGTTTTCCTGTTAGTATTATATTATGAAGTTAGCAATTACGTAATATATAATATATTCTGATTTCATTTTTATTTGTTTAGCAAAAACGTAAATAAAACTTTTAGTCTACAGATTACGTACAGTATACTTATATCCTATTAATCCCATTGAAGACTAATATATTATGCAACGTACTAGGGCCCCTTCATAATGCCTTGCACCGGGGCCCCAAGCAGAGTATTTACGGTACTGCCGGCTCGATTTGTTCAATTTACTAAACAATTAAAAAATAATGTTGACCTTGAATAACCTTTTTTCAAGACCTTCAAAATTCGAATCGACATCTGAAGATATATTTCTTTCACTTCTGAGAGTTTCTATGCTGACTCACTGAATTACACACCTTAGAATTGTTACATCGTTTCGAATCGTACCGTCAATCAGGAGCAGCTTCGAATCAGTCGCATGGTCACTCGAAATGTCACTTGAACACCTGTTGGTTTGTTTATATATTTTTTTTCGATGGTTTAAATTTGAATGTTCATTCTTCTCTGATGCAAATGCAGAGAACAAACACAGCCACATGTGAACGGGCACTGTGGGAAGTGGAAATATTGCAATTTAAGGCCCCCCGAAGGCATCCTATTCACACGGCCAGAGTCGGTTCTCATGCCGTCTGGTGGAGAGCGTTAGAGTATATTTGTTCGATGCGCATACATTGTTGTTTTATGCGTAGCCAAATGTAGATTGAAATGGTTACCGTTAAACGGTTTAAATGTTTGCAATAACAATGATCATCGTCAGCTGATTCAACAAAAGCATGTTTCTTTCCTCACAGTTACTTGAAAAAAGGCATTCTTGAATAATACCCGAAGTGGTGAACAAACAAAAAATAATTTCATAGTTCTGCGCCCAAAAGGCGATGGTGTCCTAGACACAACACTCTACAACTTTTCATTTGTTCCTTAGAAACGCCGATGTCAACGTTTAATGATGTTTCCTTCGTTGTGTCCCCGTTTCATATCCCTCCTATCCGATCGATAAACTTTTACTTAGTCGCGGCAATACATACACACACTCTTTACAGACACATGGGCCAAAGGTTGTGCAGTCCACTGATCATTCAACAAGAGCCAAAGGTTGTACCGCTCATGACAACTCTGCACGAACTGATGATTGCGCCGGCTAGTGACCATTCTATTTATCGTGGATTCATCGAGTCGAGAAAGACGCACCACGCTAGATATGGGGTACAGACTAGGGGGGCGTTGTTGATTAATGGTCAGCTGCATCCCAATAGGAAGTATCCCGTGTCGGGCGCACGTACAGAGCATTGGAGACAGCAACATCCCAATTACGAAAACACTTGTAATACTAACCTCGAGCCAACCGCGAGTAATCGGTTACATATTATTAACATAGATAATAAGAAAAATTGTCAAAGTATTGAACTCCCGGCCCCGTGAGGCTAACGCCATATGAGCCTTTATAAAAATATATATTTTGGAAAAAAAAAACTTTTCATTTCGCTCTTAAGGGGCATAGTCCTGAATTACAGTGGTCTAAAATTTGTTTTGCAAATTTTTACGAATACAGGTATTTGATTCGATTATATACAATTTTAGACTGGGATATGTGCAGTTAAAATAAATGATATTTCTTTTATAACTTATTTTGAGCGAAAATGAAATATTTCAGCGTTAAAGTGAAAGTTAACTATTATGAGTACAGCGCAATATAAATCATGATTTTTGAAAGACTTTTATTGAAAAATTACCTGGAATTGTTTAACCGTTTGAGTGCGGAATAAATTTTGAGAGCATAGAGTAGTGCGGGGCAAAGGTGTGCACGGGGTATAAGTGCGCATTGGCCTTTTTGAAGCACACGAGCAAAATTCGACAACAGTGCACTCGTTTGATAGATTGTTACACCTGCAGCTCAAACATGAGGTAATAAGAGTTTTGCGATTATTTTTTTTTATCCCATTTATTTATTAGGCTCATTAGCATTTAGCTGTACCAGAGCCGGGTTTAATCGTGTACATGTACATATGTTTATGTTTCTATAAATTGTGAATTACACAATAGTTAGTAGTAGCCATTTTGGCGTTAAGTTTTCTGTTTCATTACATTATGGTAAATTACATAGTAGTAGCCATTTAGGCGTAAGGGTATTCTTTCTGTTCTTCCATTGTTCACAGCAGACCGGACAGCGGAGACAGTTGATATTGATCATTGTTGGGTAATTTATAGAACAGCAGCCCAATGTTTCTTGCAGAGCAGAGCAGTTGTATGGATGAATCGATCTTTGTTCCACCGTGGATCGATTTCCATCGCTGATGATGGTTGCGTGGACGTAGTTATTCTATAACAACACAAAGATGGTCAATTGAGGGCCCTGAGTTTGAACTCACGATCGATCGCTTGGTAAGCGAACGCGTAACCAAGTGGCTACGAAGACCCCCTAAGTTTTGCGATGTTTTGATCTTTTTTTTTTGAATTTTGGGGATGACGATTTACTTATCTGAAATAACTGGAAAGTTCGAAACTACACCGTCAAGGAAACCTTCATTCTATAATAGATGATAGAGCGTATTTGTTTTTGTGAAAAAGTTCAAGAGCTATTTTTAAAAATTCGATTAGTTCAAAAATTGCTTGTGGGGCAAATCGCAGTGGCTGTAGGGCAAAAGGTCGCACCAGCATTTTGCTCTCAAAAAATTATAGAATGTTTTCAACCAAAGGGCGGGTAAGGGAGTAAAAAGTGCCCCCAAACCAAATCACTAGCTGTATTGCAAATATTGTAGAGGATGTTAAAAAAGAAATGTTGGCGGCTTTTTGAACCCCTAAGTGGTTTAACATAGGATCTATAGTGAAAAACGTACTTTTTCGTTTATTTCACGTCATCCTCAAAAACTTCGAGATTAAAATTTGAAAAAAAAAATACTGAACATGGAAAAATACTTGGATACTGAACAACAGTTAAATATTTCACCTCTGCCAGACCCCTGCATTAATGTGATTTGCTACATGGGTTAAATTGACCAATACAGAGGACACAAGAAATACGAACACGATAACTGTCTCCTCTGTCCGGTCTGGATAATGGAAGAACAGATAGAAAACTCTTACGCCTAAATGGCTGCTACTGTGTAAATGTGTGTACCATATGGAATGGTATAGAAGGGAATACTCTAACGCCGAAAAATGGCAACTGTGTAATGTGCTAATTATAGATATGATAAATATGTGACATGTACACGATTAAAATTCGGCTCTGTTACAGCTAAAATGCCAATGAGCCTAAAATAAATAAATGGGACAAAACAAAATAAGAAAGAGATAGGGAAGGAAATGTGAACCAAACAAGAAATTATGAGAAAACCAAAGGGAGACAAGAGAGAAAGGATTCAAATATTTTATTTGGGAAAACGACCATTGCATCAGTCAGAAATCTATGTGTTTTTTCATGTTTTATATGTAGTGAAATTATAATAAATTTAAATGTTCAGAAAGTGTGAATAAATTACTGCAGTGCGTTACTGTAGTGCGGAACCCCCGAAATACATATCCCGGAGGAAATCTCTATCCATTCTAAACCGGAGAAACGCAGGATAGGGTCCTGCTTATGACAAAGAACCAGCTCCCAAACATTGATCCTTCGAACCGGATCCTACGGGAAGAAAACGACTGCCAAACGAAATCGAACGGAAAATAGCCGCCATCACTTGGAGAAATACCACAGCGAATTGGATATTCGTCGTTACCAATCACCAACAATAAAAAATCCGCCATCGAAAGGAGTACACAAATTAGCTGAATTGCATTGCATCAATGATCAAGAACAAGCTGCAATCCAATTTACACAACACAAGCTCGCACTGCAGTAAATTTGAATGAACGTTGAACAAAATGAACAGTTGAATTTGAATGAACGATGACTATGACTTTTGTTTTCATCCAAACTGGAAAACGAACAAACTAAGGAATCCGCAAATCATACACCCAATCCCGGTCCCGGTGGCACTAAGGAAAACAATAGTGGATGAACATCGGACATTCTTAGTACTATACTATCACTTTTACTCCAGGTTCAAGTCCTGGTTTTCCAGGTAAATAAACACATAGTGTATGCCCAGCCGCTGCTGGGATAATTAGTGATGTCTATACCGCTTATTTGTTTATTTGCATTTCACAACTGGAGAAACAACGGTAAACAACTAACGGAATCCAACGCACACTACCAAAGACAAATCATCGTACCACTGAAGCTAATGGTAAACAACAAGATCAGAGCCCAAACAATGGATGTGCATCTCACTATCAAGAAACAAGAAACTATCAAGTGTATCAAGAAAAATTATTGAAAAAAAAATTCATCAAAAATTTGAGTACTAAAAAATATTGAAATTTTGAAAAAATTTTTTTTTGTGATTTAGAGATTTACTACTACTCTAATTCATATTTAAATATGATCCTACGGCTTTTCTAGATATGTCTGATTTTTTTATTTGTTGCGCGGTACAAAAAAATATATTTTTTTATATTCCCAAAGAGTCTGGCTGGGTAAGGGAGTAAAAATTCCCCCAAACCAAATCAGCAGCTGTATGGCAAATATTGTATAGGGTACTACATAAAACATTTTGGCAGTAGTATCATATATTTGAGTCCACCATTCTCAATAGCTTTGAGACAAAAATATGAAAAAATACTGAAAGTACATCTTACTAAGGTGTATCAATCCATATTTTCAAACAATTTTTTCATCAGAAAATCAAACACTAAAAAAAATTTAAATCAATTTTTATATTTATTTGAAATTACTTTTTTTTTATTTTGAGATTCAGTACTACTCTAGTTTGTATTCAAATTTCTTCCTACGTCTATTTTAGGTATATGTGATTTTTTTCAGAATTTTTAGGATTTTTCGCGATACAAAAAAAATTATATATATTTTCAGGCATTTCGAAATTTTGAAAAGAAAATATTACTTTGAGACCCTATTTTACTCTAATTTTTATTAAAATGCGTTCGTATGTGTTGTTTTTTCCACATGTAGCGTAATTTTTTATTGAATTTTTCTTTTTCTTTGGGCATTTTTAATTTATTTTGAATTCAGAGACCCATTACTGCTCTAATATTTTTAAAATTTTCATATGTCTAAATGTTGTCGGTATATTTAGAGCATTGCGCTGTACAGTTTTTTTTTCTCGTATCTTGAAATATATGAGATTATCTTTACATTGGATTTAGATGGTTTGCCAAATTCATAGGAGTCAGCAGTACGATAGAGCTCTGTGAGAAAAAATAAAGTCCTTGTGGAAAGATCATTCGGATTAATGAGAAGAATACTTTAAAAAATCCGAATTGATTTTATTTTTTTATTTTGATCTTACAATTGAGGGGCTTAGAATGCAAGGAGTGTAAGTGACTTGATCGATTTCTCTTCATCAACTTTTTCTTTAGTTAATAAATTAACTGCAAAAATGTTCCAAATTAAGTTTGCAATATAATCCGATAGTTGAGGTTCTGATCTATCTTCCACATTGTCAAATACAGCTGGGAATGTATTTGCAGCTAAGTTATGACCAAAAGAGAGAGTCGATGTAGAGAAATCGATCAAATCACTTACACCCCTTTCATTCTAAGCCCCTCATTGAATACTACGAATACAATAAAATAATCGATTTAAAGAAAATAAAAATAGTAATAAATAATAATAATAATAAATAATAATAATGATGAAGAAAATTATTTGCAATGCTCTTAAAAATTCTGGAAAATTACACCACAGATAGAAAAAAAGACACAAAAAAGAGACATTTAAATATAAAATAAGAGTAGAGGCGGGTCTCAAAGTTAAATTTTTTTTTCAAAATCTCGAAATGCCATAAAATATATGATTTTTTTTTCTACTGCGTATTTAATTTTTCATTATTATTAGATTTTTTGATGAAAAAATAGTTTGAAGATATTTATATTTATTATATTATTATTATATTTATTATATTTTAAAGATATTTATCGATACAGATGTACTTCCAGTATTTTTTCATATTTTTGTCTTAAAGCTATTGAGAATGGCGTGAAAAACACGAAAAGGTGCATTTTTCACCATAAATCATATGGTGTACCATATAAGGACTCAAATATATGGTACTACTGCCAAAATGTTTTATTTAGTACCCTATGATATATTACATACAGCTGGTGATTTGGTTTGGGGGACGTTTTACTCCCTTAACAAGTCAGACCATTTGGAAATATAAAAAATATTGTTTTGAACCTCGCAACACTGAAAAAATCTGAAAAAAATCCCACATATCTAGAAAAACCGTAGAAACACATTTAGTTTTGAATTAGAGTAGTACTGAATCTCTAAATCCAAAAATGAAAAAAAAAAATTCAAAATTTCAATATTTCAATATTTTTTCAGTACTAATTTTTGATGCATTTTTTTTAAGATTTTTTAAGAGATGCACATTCAGTTTTTTTTTTTCAAATTTTTATCTCGAAGCTTTTGAGGATGGCGTGAAAAAAACCATAAAGTACGTTTTTCACTATAGATCCTATGTTAAACCACATAGGGGTTCAAATAAACCGTCAAAATTTCTTATTTAATATCCTATACAATATTTACCATACATCTAGAGATTTGGTTTGGGGGCACTTTTTACTCCCTTACCCGGCCAGGCCCTTAGGGAGGATTTTTTTCGCTGCGGGTCCTGTATGCGTAATGGTTTTTTTCTCGAAATTTCTTATTTTTCTTCAATATTCTCCAATTTTTGGGTGGAGACGAACACAAAATTAAGACATCTCAAATTTGGCCATCCGTTCCCTTGTGATGATGATATGTAAGATTGCCCACTGTTCCCTGAAACTATCTGTTCTGTCTTGAACCGTGTTCAAAATCAGAGGTATGTTTCCTCAGGGAAAAATATATGTTGAGCATTTGATTCGAAGAGAAATGTGACAATTATGTTATGATTATTGTGTCTGTAGAACGTGAATTTTTTTTTGTATACACAGTCGTGTCATTGATTTGTCTTCTATATGCTGTTCGCGTTGCCTGGATTCGGTAACATGTTTCATGGAATTTAACTAGGGAAATATAAATAAAACATTAAAATGTTGGGTCATTACACCCTAATCCGAATGCCATATGAAGCATTAGGGCAATGAAAAAAAAATCGCTTATTATAACGGACCATCCCAAGAAGCTGAAAGTTAATTGTTATCTTTGAAACTTCTGTTCCAGAATAATTGTACCGATATGTCTCATGTCATTTCTATAAAACATCGAACGTTATGCATAATTATTACCCTTCACAGTTTATCCCTATAAAACATCGGCTTCACTCAACATCCCATTGTCTGCCACTTTGAAAGTCTCCGCCATCAATATAAGGCATCACAGACAGCAAGTGTATTTACAGCTAGGAACCACACACGATAAAGCTATTCCAAGGAAACGGGACGGGAAAACAGGTTCAACATAGTGTTAGCCAACATAGTCATAGCCAACGAACAACTACAACTGGAAGACGTAAACAAATTCATCCGCGGACACGGAATTCAATTTTCCGAGACAGAAATCAACTTCCACAAACACTCCGTAGAATGACAATTGCTTCTGCGAACGAACCACGCGATACACAAAACCTAACATTGTTGCCTGCAAAGTGGTTATTTATGTAGGAGATGCCGCGCGGCGGAGAACCTATAATCGCGCTCGATGAAAAGTGTCATGCGAACGCAAAAGTGACAGATTACTGTGCGTGAGAAAGCGAGTGTCGATGTTGTCGTGGGAGTGGAGGAATGCGTACTGATGATGGAATGTAAAGGGTGTGTCACATCAAATTGCATCACGGAAAAAACGCTTTAGAAATTTTTAGGAATTATATATTCAGCTTTCGCTTATAATCAGATAAGAGTGTATAGATCACGTTGGCCATGCTTCACTGTCAATTTTTCGTAAATTTGGAAAAATGTCGTCGAACGAAAAAGAGCGTCGTGAATTAATCCTGCGCACTCATTTCGAGAATCCGGAGTTGTCACATCGGGACATCGGTAAGATGCTGGGAATCGTCCAATCCACGGTCAGCAGAGTACTAAAACGATACTTCGAGAACCTAACCATCGACCGGAAGGTGAAGAACGGCAAAAATGGATGCTCCGTCAGTGAAAAAGATCACAAGCGCGTAGTTAAGCAGTTTAGACGTGATCCGAGAAGTTCGGTCCGGGATGTCGCCAATAAGCTGAATTTGTCAAGTTCATTCGTCCAGCGGACCAAGCAGCGGGAGGGCCTGCGTACATACAAGGTTCAGAAGGCTCCTAACCGCAACGAAAGGCAAAACATGGTGGGGAAGACGCGAGTCCGGAAGCTGTACACCGAAATGCTGACGAAGCCGCATTGCCTGGTAATGGACGACGAAACCTACGTCAAAGCGGACTTTTGTCAGCTGCCGGGCCTGTTGTTCTTCTCCGCAAAGGACAAATTCAGCGTTCCGGAGGAGATTCGCAAGCTGAAACTAGTTTGCCAAAGTTTGCCAAAAAGTACATGGTGTGGCAAGCGATCTGCTCTTGCGGAAAGCGGAGCGCCCCCTTCGTGATGATCGGCACGGTAAACGGAAAGGTTTACCTTAAAGAGTGCCTACAGAAGCGCTTACTACCACTATTAAAGCAGCACGAGGGCCCGACCATCTTCTGGCCGGATCT
This sequence comes from Toxorhynchites rutilus septentrionalis, assembly GCF_029784135.1. Taxonomy (NCBI): domain Eukaryota; kingdom Metazoa; phylum Arthropoda; class Insecta; order Diptera; family Culicidae; genus Toxorhynchites; species Toxorhynchites rutilus. The sequence continues at coordinate 8,051,407 of NC_073746.1, forward strand.
CGCTTCGTGCCACTATTCAAAGGACGTGTTGGAGTGGTACGAAGCCAACGGGGTCACCTTCGTGCCAAAGGAAATGAACCCGCCCAACGCGCCGGAGCTTCGCCCAATAGAGAAATATTGGGCGATTATGAAGCAGGCCCTTTGTAAGAACCCAAAAGTTGTCAAATCGGAGGCGGACTTCAAGAGAAAATGGATTTCTGTTCAAAACAAACTACAACCTGACGTTGTACAGAACCTTATGGACAGGGTAAAGAGGAAAGTGCGAGCATACGGGCTTGGGCTCGAAGTATGAACAAAAAGAAAATGCCAAAAGTTGTTTCATAGTTTTTATTTTACTGTCTAAAATTTTCAAAAGGATCGGTCTACTGGGCGAATTTCTACAGCGTTTTTTCCGTGATGCAATTTGATGTGACACACCCTTTATGTTGGAAATTTTCAGAAACAAAAACTATAAGAATGTTCCGTGCGAAGAAACAATAAAATCCCATATGAAAGCACATATGAAGAATTTTACCATAATAATCGATGCGGTCCTTATGTATCTATACATATATAAAAATGGATTTCTGTCTGTCTGTCTGATTCTTATGGACTCGGAAACTACTGAACCGATCAACATGAAAATTGGTATGTAAGGGTTTCAAGGGTCGGGGAAGGATTTCGTGATAATTTGAGACCCCTCCCCCCTCTCTAAGGGGGGCTGCCATACAAATGAAACACAAATTTCTGCATTACTCGAAAATTAATCAAGCAACTGAAACCAAATTAGGCATATGGAGGTTTTAGGGTGTAATAAATGTTTCTACGATAGCTGGACACTCCACCTAAGGGAGAGCTGCCATATAAAATTCAACGGGGTCGATTAGAAAATCAATCAATGAACAGTTCTGCGATTGGACCCATGAACTTGCTCATAGTAGGAAAACGTGAATGTTTGAAGGTATTGATAACAAAAAACAAATTTTGGGCGGGGGATGAAGTTTGCCGGGTCAGCTAGTCTATATATATAAAAATGAATTTCTGTCCGCCTGTCTGTCTGATTCTTATGGACTCGGAAACTACTGAACCGATCAACATGAAAATTGGTATTTAAGGGTTTCAGGGGTCGGGGAAGGATTTCGTGATAGTTTGAGACCCCTCACCCCTCTCAAAGGGTGGGCTGCCATACAAATTAAACACAAATTTCTACATTACTCGGGAATTAATCAAGCCAATTAAACCAAATTAGGCATATTGTGGTTTTAGGGTGCAATAAATGTGTTTACGGTGGTAGGATACTCCTCGCCCTCTCTTAGGGGGGGCTGCCATACAAATGAACTACAAATTTCTGCATTACTCGAAAACTAATCAAGCAAATATGCATGTTTACGGGGCACGAAACGTTTCTATGGGGAATAGACACTCATACCCCCTCTCTAAGGGGAGAAGAGGGGAGGGGTCTGTATTTATTCTATCATATTTTCTGTATCAAACATTTATTCCATGTAACGGAGAAACATGTTATTTGCAAGTGGTTTAAAAATCTTGAACGATAACTGTGTCTGACAATAATCTGATATTATAATGATGATATTTGGTAGCAGTACTAGAAATTTTAAAGTAAAAAGTAAATTCAACGGGGTCGATTAGAAGATCAATCAATGAACAGTTCTGCGATTGGACTCATGAACTTGCGCTTAGTAAGAAAACGTGAATGTTTGAAGGTATTGATAACAAAAAACAAATTTTGGGCGGGACGAAGTTTGCCGGGTCAGCATATACAGTATATACAGTATATACAGCCACTCCATGCCAAACCGATATAGTGATTCTCAGATTTTCGTGAAAAGTGGTAGTTTTGTTCTTCATCGCAAAACGTTTGACCCGTATTTTTTATTTTTGACCATTTCCATTCTAGGGTTGTCCGAAAAATCAACTTTTTCCTCTTTTTTTTTTTTTTTTTTCCAAAAATGACTTTTTTAAAAATTCATAATTACAAGACCGATTCAAATGATCGACTGATCAAATTAAAGCCAATCACCTTTTTTGAAAAAATACAATACCTGCAGAAAATTCGAATTCTGCTTTCGGTATTATTGATTGTATTCGTTTTTTATTGTTTTCTCGGGACAAAGGCGCTATAGTTTTTTATATTTTTTCAGGAAAGCTGGATTTTTCACATAACATATGTCGAAACCAGAGAGTGGTTTTTTTTCGTTTTTGAGTCATGATTTTTCAAAGTTAACCGATGGTTTGAAAAATATTTTTTACTCTTTTCTCCAACACAAAAAAAATCATAACTTTTGATCTACTGGACCGATTCCGATGATTGACACACAGATTGAAGCTAATTAGATAGTCTTTTTGGTAAAATGTTAGACCTGTGAAAAAAACATTGATTTTGATTTCGTAATTATTGATTGTATTAGTTTTTTATAGTTCATATGGTGCTATATTTTTGATATTTTTTTCTTGAAAGCTGAGATTTTTTTTACATAACATATCCAAAAATCAGAGATGTGTTATTTTCCGTTTTTAAGTTATGATTTTTCAAAGTTAACATGTCTTCGTTCAATATTTCTATGCGACTAGACTGGATGTATTTGACTAGAATTCAATTGGCAAATGTGGCGTTTTTTTAAAAAAAGGCTAGCTAATAGGCTTTAATGCATATGAATCGGTCCAGTAGGTCAAAAGTAATGAATTTTTGAAAAAAGTCATTTTTGGAAAGAAAGGGAAAAATGATTTTTTGGACCTTTGAAAAATCATAACTCAAAAATGAAAAAAGAAATCCTCTCTGGTTTCAACATATGTTATGTGAAAAATCCTCAGCTTTTCAGAAAAAAAAATAAAAGATACAGCACCCTTGGTCCCGAGAATATGAAAACAATAAAACGAATACAATCAATAATAACGAGAACAGAATTCGAATTTTTTGCTGGTATAGTATTTTTTCAAAAAAGACCAGGTGATTGGCTTTAATTCCATGCAATTGTAAGACATTTGGCAACAAAAAAATTTTTTTTTTAAAACTCCGATTTCCTTCACTCCCCCCTTGGGTGATTTTTCGGTTTTCAAAAAACTCAAACTGTTTTTCAAAAAAAATATACTGTTTGGCTGTGAAGAATAACCTGGCAGTGAAGAGTAACCTGGTATCAATCTGGCTCTGTTACAGCTGAAATGCTAATGAGCCTAAATAAATAAATAAACAATTGGGTTAAAAAAAACTACCTAATAATCAACGAAAGTGATGGCCCACAACCAGTCTTCGGAATACAACGCGGTGCTGATGTGCAACTTTTTTTTGCACCCAGTTGAACTCTCACCCCTTGCGCACACCTGCGCCCGGTTGAATCAACGCACACCGAACGCAAAGCTGAGATGTTTTGTTGTCAACACCGTTTGCTTTACGGAGGCGATCTGGTATGTTTGTATGTTTGTATGTTTGTATGTTTGTATGTTTGTATGTTTGTATGTTTGTATGTTTGTATGTTTGTATGTTTGTATGTTTGTATGTTTGTATGTTTGTATGTTTGTATGTTTGTATGTTTGTATGTTTGTATGTTTGTATGTTTGTATGTTTGTATGTTTGTATGTTTGTATGTTTGTATGTTTGTATGTTTGTATGTTTGTATGTTTGTATGTTTGTATGTTTGTATGTTTGTATGTTTGTATGTTTGTATGTTTGTATGTTTGTATGTTTGTATGTTTGTATGTTTGTATGTTTGTATGTTTGTATGTTTGTATGTTTGTATGTTTGTATGTTTGTATGTTTGTATGTTTGTATGTTTGTATGTTTGTATGTTTGTATGTTTGTATGTTTGTATGTTTGTATGTTTGTATGTTTGTATGTTTGTATGTTTGTATGTTTGTATGTTTGTATGTTTGTATGTTTGTATGTTTGTATGTTTGTATGTTTGTATGTTTGTATGTTTGTATGTTTGTATGTTTGTATGTTTGTATGTTTGTATGTTTGTATGTTTGTATGTTTGTATGTTTGTATGTTTGTATGTTTGTATGTTTGTATGTTTGTATGTTTGTATGTTTGTATGTTTGTATGTTTGTATGTTTGTATGTTTGTATGTTTGTATGTTTGTATGTTTGTATGTTTGTATGTTTGTATGTTTGTATGTTTGTATGTTTGTATGTTTGTATGTTTGTATGTTTGTATGTTTGTATGTTTGTATGTTTGTATGTTTGTATGTTTGTATGTTTGTATGTTTGTATGTTTGTATGTTTGTATGTTTGTATGTTTGTATGTTTGTATGTTTGTATGTTTGTATGTTTGTATGTTTGTATGTTTGTATGTTTGTATGTTTGTATGTTTGTATGTTTGTATGTTTGTATGTTTGTATGTTTGTATGTTTGTATGTTTGTATGTTTGTATGTTTGTATGTTTGTATGTTTGTATGTTTGTATGTTTGTATGTTTGTATGTTTGTATGTTTGTATGTTTGTATGTTTGTATGTTTGTATGTTTGTATGTTTGTATGTTTGTATGTTTGTATGTTTGTATGTTTGTATGTTTGTATGTTTGTATGTTTGTATGTTTGTATGTTTGTATGTTTGTATGTTTGTATGTTTGTATGTTTGTATGTTTGTATGTTTGTATGTTTGTATGTTTGTATGTTTGTATGTTTGTATGTTTGTATGTTTGTATGTTTGTATGTTTGTATGTTTGTATGTTTGTATGTTTGTATGTTTGTATGTTTGTATGTTTGTATGTTTGTATGTTTGTATGTTTGTATGTTTGTATGTTTGTCTGTCACTCATTTACAGAAATTCGACCTCCTTGCTGTTGACCGATTGATCTGAAATTTGGAACGCACCTTTATCTCTGTAGTCATTATAAAACTGCGTATTTCATTATCTTGAAAATCCAAGATGGTGACCACTACAAAATGGCGGACTACATATTCTCTCGAAACTTCATTAATATGGGTATCAAATGAAAGGGCTTGACTAGTAGAACACGGTTATTTATGAAAAATGCAAATCCATCAAAAAGATTCATTCCAAAGCATGGATCAGTGAAAATTTGAATATGGATTTCTCTGCAATTGACTGTAGTGACGCTGTAGGTTTTCCGGAAAAAATATAAACGATCAAAAAGTCAGGTGAAACATTAGCATTTCCGCTTATGCGAGGATTTATACCAATTAATTCTTTTACATATTCGGTCTTCGCCCGAAGGAAGATATACTCTGTTTCTGCCGAGATTTGGAATGGATTCTGTTTTATGAGCTTCCACCAAGCAACCTGTTTCTCACATGTATGGCTCGCAGCAGATTTAGACGAGGAAGCAAACATGTTCAGAGAGGATAAAATATTTAAGCTGTGTGAAAGATGGCGAAAGATTGTGAAACAGAATTATGGGTATAAAATTAAATTATAATGCTTTGATTGAAAATAATGTTTTTTTAGTGTTAAGTTTTAGATTTTTTTTTTTTTTGTATGAAACGTCACCTTTAAAACGAGTCTAAACTTGAACCTGTATGATTGATATTACGCGAAATATTGTTCACTAAAGCCAGCTATTGAGAAAGTAATGGATAACTTTTTCCCCAACCTAATATTTGGTTGAGTTTGCAGTGGGAAACAGCACATGCATTAATTACACGTGTATCTCAAAAATGTAATCAAATGTGTATGTCGATCTAGAAATTAATCTGTAATGAGTCGTAAGCGCAAATACCTTCACCGTGAACGGAAATTGAATCCGTAATTCTGACACAGCTCAAAGGTCAATGGAAAAGTGATCCAACCACCAAAATACAATACACTTAAAATCGTTTCTCGAAACACCATGAAATCAAGCTGAAGCTGTGGTCGATTCCACTTTATTGCAGCGCTTAATCGAAACTCACTCAGTTCGACTTTCAAGTTACTTTCATCACCGACGGTGAAAGGGCACTCAATTTGATTCAATTTATCATAGGTAGCGGGACAAACAAGCCTTTTTTTTGATTCCACAGACCACATTCGCCAGAATTTGTTTCCCGGAATGGTTCCCATTGGCAGTTGGAGGCCATTTGCTGAATGGGTTGGTGTCCACAGATAGGATCCATGCGGACATAAAGCTGTCTGATTAAGCAGACCGGTGAACCAATTACTGATAATTGATCGTGTATGATAGCGAATGGGATGAGAGCACATGTGACATTCGTTGATTCGATTTTAGTCGATACAAGTTGGATCAGATTGAGAGGGGATATTTTAATTTATGTTGTAATTATCGCCCTTATTGTAGTTGGAAAATATTCCAATGCAAATCTGGTTGATTTTTTTAACATTAAAAAAATAAATGCATGCCAATAATTTGTCCTCAAGCAGATTTTTAGAAGTTTTCGACTGAAATTATACATTTCTAGCCGGATGCTCCTGTCTGGCTCTCGTATATATCCATACAATCCTATCACCTTTCAAATAATTCCCACGGTCCTGTTTGCTGCTTCCAACAAATCATTATTCCATAAGGTGTGAAATGTGTCACCTCATGTCATTCATTACGCAAAAACTGCAGTTAATTCAGCAGATTGGGCACATTATGCCCACGGGGATCTACGCGAACAAGCGCATTCATCTTCCGATGAATATGAATAAAGGCAGCAGCATCCTGTCCGAAGTAATGCACAGGAAAATAAAGAAAGAAATAAAAAAGCGTTGAGCAGACCGTCAACTTCGAGTGCCTTCCGCTTCATTTTGTACCCAAGTTAAAAAACAAAAGCTGGCGGCAAGTTCTAACAGCGGGAAAAAAGGGGAAACGGAAGAAGAAAAAACAGGGATTTGGAAGCACTCGTTTCACAAAGAAAATTTAGCAGTGGCAGCAGAAGCAGCAGCAGTAGCATAAAACTGCATTATTTCTCTGAAATAATTCGTGAAGACGAGAAGCGAAGTTTGAATTGCACTTGAGCCGTAGTATATTCATTGATGCATAAATAATTCATGTGGATGATAGTTTTGCTCTGCAGTTGGGGGAATTGGCTCGGGCTGTTGCGGAAACGTGCGAATCATCGTTGGATTTGTTCCACGCGTTTTACTGGGAATAGTTTCGACTGTAACGAAAAGTGATCAACATGTTGTTCTTTCCACGAAAATTATCTATTGTTTTCCTTAACAATTTTCACTTATTTTGATTTAGTTCCCAATTCATGTATGTTGTCGATCTTCATACAATATTATTTGTATTGTTTTCTTTTTTTGATTTCAACGAAGTTATTTACAGATTCTTGGAACCACTTTGCAAGATCTCGTTCGAGCATATCTTCACCCAAACAGAAATGGTTGACTCATTCACAGTTCAACATATTTATGATCGATTCATACACTCTGCCAATAAGTTTTGACCCAGTCGCAGCTGTTTCCCGCTTCGCACACATTCACCTTTGCGTGATGAGCAATTCCAAATGAAATCGACAAATGACAAAACATGAGTATTTTTGATTCGAATGAAAGTTTGTATTCCATTTGGGTTGGAGGAAATATGAGTTTTCCACAGCATTTGAAAATTTTTTGACTCAAGTGTGACTTTTGAAAAGGGCGTGTAGATTTTAGTAAGAGAAATCTTTGATGATTTGTATCTCAAAAACTATGAGTCCTATCGAGATAGTGTTTTAGAAAGAGTTATAGAGTATTGATGTCCAAACGTGAAACAAATATACACTTTTTTTTATTTACAAAAAAACTTCAATTTGCAATATCTAATATATATATATATATATATGTATATATATATATATATATATATATATATATATATATATATATATATATATATATATATATATATATATATATATATATATATATATATATTTATTTTTTCAAATAAAATAGAAGTCATGTAGAAAATTTAAAAAATTAGTCCAAGCTGGTAAAACTATTTTAACGAACTTTGTGGAGCATAGAATTTTTATGAATTTTCGAAAACTCGAATTTTTGTACGCTTAACAATCATTTTTAGCCACAAATTATGAATCCTGATATGATATAAAATAAAAAAGCTCTTCATAAATATTCTCCTAAATACAACCATTCTCGAGATATTAAAAAAAAATCCAATTTATTGTCTTTTTTTATAGTATATAAGCTCTTTTTATATATTGCAAGTTATACCGTCATGTTCATGAAATTTTATGAATTGGCTTATAATTTTCAACAACTTTTCCAAATAGATCATTATGGTAAAACTATATGCTTAGGAGTTACGTTACTTGTACTATTTTCTAAATTTTCTACATTACTTCCATTTTATATGAAAAAATAATAAAAAAATATATATACATCCATTCCATGTCAAACCGATATAGTGGTTCTAAGATTTTCGTCGAAAGTGGAAATTTTGTTCTTTATCGCAAAACATCAAACCCGCATTTTTTCAGTTCAGTCGTTCAAAAGTTATGAATTTTAGGGAAAAAGTTAAAAAAATATTTTTCGGACCAACCTAAAATGGAAATGGGCACCCAAACGAAATGTCTAATGTTTTACGATAAAGAAACAAAATGACCACTTTCGACGAAAATCTGAGAACCACTATGTCGGATTGACATGAAATGGCTGTGTATATATTAGGCTGTCAGAAAAGTCCTGCGGTATTTCCGCGAGGTGTCGTTGTAAGCGCGTAGTTCTAAAGGGTGTGTCACATCAAATTGCATCACGGAAAAAACGCTGTAGAAATTCGCCCAGTAGATCGATCCTTTTGAAAATTTGAGACAATAAAATAAAAACTATTAAACAACTTTTGGCATTTTCTTTTTATTCATGCTTCGAGCCCAAGCCCGTATGCTCGCACCTTCCTCTTTACCCCGTCCATAAGGTTCTGTACAACGTCAGGTTGTAGTTTTTTTTGAACAGAAATCCATTTTCTCTTGAAGTCCGCCTCCGATTTGACAACTTTTGGGTTCTTCCGGAAGGCCTGCTTCATAATCGCCCAATATTTCTCTATTGGGCGAAGCTCCGGCGCGTTGGGCGGGTTCATTTCCTTTGGCACGAAGGTGACCCCGTTGGCTTCGTACCACTCCAACACGTCCTTTGAATAGTGGCACGAAGCGAGATCCGGCCAGAAGATAGTCGGGCCCTCGTGCTGCTTCAATAGTGGTAGTAAGCGCTTCTGTAGGCACTCCTTAAGGTAAAACTGCCCGCTTTGACGTAGGTTTCGTCGTCCATTACCAGGCAATGCGGCTTCGTCAGCATTTCGGTGTACAGCTTCCGGGCTCGCGTCTTCCCCACCATGTTTTGCCTTTCGTCGCGGTTAGGAGCCTTCTGAACCTTGTATGTACGCAGGCCCTCCCGCTGCTTGGTCCGCTGGACGAATGAACTTGACAAATTCAGATTATTGGCGACATCCCGGACCGAAATTCTCGGATCACGTCTAAACTGCTTAACTACGCGCTAGTGATCTTTTTCACTGACGGAGCATTCATTTTTGCCGTTCTTCACCTTCCGGTCGATGGTTAGGTTCTCGAAGTATCGTTTTAGTACTCTGCTGACCGTGGATTGGACGATTCCCAGCATCTTACCGATGTCCCGATGTGAAAACTCCGGATTCTCGAAATGAGTGCACAGGATTAATTCACGACGCTCTTTTTCGTTCGACGACAGTTTTTCCAAATTTACGAAAAATTGACAGTGAAGCATGGCCAACGTGATCTATACACTCTTATCTGATTATCTGATTATAAGCTGAAGATATAATTCCTAAAAATTAAATTTCTACAGCGTTTTTTCCGTGATGCAATTTGATGTGACACACCCTTTAGTTGTATTCATTGTATCGAGTCATACTATAGCTTGTTGGAAAGGTATTTTTGCGCGCTATAATATAGTCCTTGACAGTGTTTTGTTTGGTTAAGTCGTTCGTTAGTCATAGTGTCGCAAATATGGAGCAAAATAAAGAGAAAATCCGACATATTTTACAGTACTACTATGACAAAGGCAAAAATGCATCTCAAGCTGCCAATAAAATTTGTGCAGTTTATGGACCCGATAGAGTTTCCATTTCCACCGCAAAACGATGGTTTCAACGTTTTAGTTCTGGTGTAGAGGTCGTCGAAGATGCGCCACGCTCCGGAAGGCCTGTCGTCGAAAATTGCGACAAAATCACTGAATTAGCCGAGAAAGACCGGCATAGTAGCAGCCGTAGCATCGGCCAAGAGCTGGGGATAAGTCATCAAACCGTTATTAACCATTTGAAGAACTTGGATTCACAAAGAAGCTCGATGTATGGGTGCCACACACGTTGACACAAAAAAGCATCTTTGACCGTATCGACGCATGTGAATCGCTGCTGAATCGCAACAAAATCGACCCGTTTCTGAAGCGGATGGTGACTGGCGATGAAAAGTGGGTCACTTACGACAACGTGAAGCGCAAACGGTCGTGGTCGAAGCCCGCTGAAACGGCCCAGACGGTGGCCAAGCCCTCATTAACGGCCAGGAAGGTTCTGCTGTGTGTTTGGTGGGATTGTCAAGGAATAATCTATTATGAGCTGCTTCCCTATGGCCAAACGCTCAATTCGGACCTGTACTGCCAACAACTGGACCGCTTGAAGGTAGCACTCATGAAGAAGAGGCCATCTTTGATAAACAGAGGCCGCATTGTCCTCCATCAGGACAACGCAAGGCCACACACTTCTTTGGTGACACGCCAGAAGCTCCGGGAGTTCGGATGGGAGGTTCTTTTGCATCCGCCGTATAGTCCGGACCTTGCACCAAGTGACTACCACCTGTTTTTGTCCATGGCGAACGAGCTAGGTAGTCAGAAGTTAGCCACAAAAGAGGCCTGTGAAAATTGGCTATCCGAGTTTTTTGCCAATAAGGAAGCGATCTTCTATAACAGGGGTATTATGAAGTTGGCATCTCGTTGGGAACAAGTCATCGAACAAAATGGCGCATATTTGACTTTTTTTTTATCTCATTTATTTATTTATTAGGCTCATTAGCATTTTAGCTGTAACAGAGCCGAGTTTTAATCGTGTACATGTACATATGTTTATGTTTCTATAAATTGTAAATTACACAGTCGTTAGTAGTAGCCATTTAGGCGTTAAGTTTTTTTTTCTGTTCCATTACATTATGGTAAATTACACAGTAGTAGCCATTTAGGCGTAAGGGTATTCTTTCTGTTCATCCATTGTTCAGCAGACCGGACAGCGGAGACAGTTGATATTGATCATTGTTGAGTTATTTATAGAACAGCAGCCCGATGTTTCTTGCAGAGCAGAGCAGTTGTATGGATGAATCGATCTTATTTCGACCGTGGATCGATTTCCATCGCTGATGATGGTTGCGTGGACGTAGTTATTCTATAACAACACAAAGATGGTCAATTGAGGGCCCTGAGTTTGAACTCACGATCGATCGCTTGGTAAGCGAACGCGTAACCAGGTGGCTACGAAAACCCCCAATATTTGACTTAAAACAGATGATTGTAACTAATTTTATGAACAAATGAAAGTTTAAAAAAAATACCGCAGAACTTTTTTGACAGCCTAATATATTTTAGACATTGCAAATTATTTTTTTTGTAAATAAAATTAAAGTACTATTTTTTTCTCAGTGTATATTCATTTCACGTTTGGACATCAATACCCTATAACTCTTTCTAAAGCCAGCGCTACACGATGCTACGAACACCCTCGAATGCTGGACGCTCGATGATTCGACGCATCGTGTAGTCGACTGACGAGCTACGAACCTCCAATGTCGAGCGTCGAATATTCGCGTTGGAAGGTAATCCGTTCGTTGTGGATTACCTTCCAACGCGAGTGGCAGTAGTCAAAGAAAATTTTTGTCATTCGTTGATTCGACACTCGATGACATTCGATACACCGCTACACGATTCGTCCGAATCTATCTTTGACAGATTGGTTTGTTTACAAGTTTTAGATGAAGGAACTATGAAATTGATTCACAAAATTCAAAATATTCGGCAAAATATTGCAGTTTAATAATGTTGATTTCAAGCATTTTTTATTTACAGCCCAATATCAGTACAACTGCTACGGCAGCAATTTCTATACTCGCATCGTCATCCAGTTTCCTAACGTTTTTGATGGTGAATAAAAACAATAAACATTCGATCCAAATACCTTCCGATTGTTTGGACCGATTGCATTGAATCGAACATTCACTTCACCGTGTAGCAGCACATTCATCACAACATTTGTCGATTCATCGAGTCAAATGTTTGAGTCCAACATTCGAGTGAAACGTTGGACGAATCGTGTAGCGCCCGCATAAGACACTATTTCGGTACGACTCATAGTTTTTGAGGTATAAATTATCAAAGATTTCTCTTACTAAAATCGACACGCCCTTTTCAAAAGTTACACTTGAGTCAAAAAATTCCCAAATGCTTTAACTCATATTTTCTCCAACCCAAACGGAACACAAACTTTCGTTCGAATCAACAATACAAATTTTTAAAATCTGCATTTTCAGTTCGATTTCATTTGGAATTGCACTGATCGATCTTACGATTCGATTCGCTCGTTCCAAGTGCTCATTATTGTCGTGTGTTGAGGCCACATCGGTCGCCATATGCAAACACGAATGTTTTGTGGTCTTTTGCAGCGCAGACGGCCGCAACAGGATAAAATTCGAGGTCAGAGGACAAGAAGCACACACTCCATATTGTCCAGTCCTGCTCTAATTTATGTTTCGATGGTCAGAGGCTGAAGTTGCCTCATTTGAATCTCACACACACTTATTCCGGTAGATTCGGATCGCAAATGTTTCGCAGGTCTGGAATTTAAAAGCATATACAATTTTGCCATCATCATCACTTTGTTTTCTGTATGGTGTCTCCTTATAAAGCTAATGTCGGCCCGTGGATGCAAATAGGCATTCTGCCAGTATTCCTTTTAAAACGAGGAGAGAAGAGGAAGGTTTACGTGCGCTTGCTCCTGACAGTGTTGGAGGTGATTTATTTTAAATTGCATTTCACCTCCCACCCTGTATGACGTATAGCAAAATATTTAAATTACTATCGTTTCAATACGAGAAAAGTATTATGGCTGTTTCGATGAAAATTCACATTTCTGTTGACACTGAATAAGATTTAGTACTGAATCAATCGATGCCTTGGAAGGACGGCTTAAAATACATTTTTTTCTAGGAACAATAAATTCCATGCAGAAGGATTTTCGAAAGTATGAACACCGTCAGGCTCAGAAAAAGTATCCCACCACACGTAGCAAAATGGTGATATAATCTTTGCTGAAAGCGTCGGAGAAGCTGATGCTTCCCGTTTGGGCCGGGAAGTTTATGGACTTCCCGTTTTACTGCTGCTGCTGCTGCTGCTCTGAACATTGAAACTTTCAGTTTATGATTGTGGCAAAGTTGAGCTCTGGCTGAAATTATGTTACATTGAAACTGATAATGTTTTATGTTATAATGTATTATATGTTTTGCCCCGGATGTGTGGAAATATTTTGAGCTTTTGCAAGATTTTTTGCTTACCATATTGATATATTTGAGATATGGAAATCATTTTCTCGATTGCAATAATTGTCTTCATGTGTTCAGATTTTCTGAACCATTAGCATTAGCATGGCTCACATTCTCCGTAAAACTTTCATCTATATATATATATATATATATATATATATATATATATATATATATATATATATATATATATATATATATATATATATATATATATATATATATAAATGTTCTGTTCCTTTGTGTACGCGCCAAAAACTCGAAAAGTTCGGAACCCATTGAGCTCAAACTATGATACAAAACAACCAAACACGTCAAGGATTGTGGTTACAATATGAAAAATCTAAAAAATCGATTCAACCATGTAGAGGCGAATGAACTGAAAAGTTTAAACCCTCTTAAAGCCAATAAGAAGAAGAAGAAGATTCAACCATGCAATCACAAATACAGCCAATCCATGCCAAACCGATATAGTGGTTCTCAGATTTTCGTGAAAAGTGGTAGTTTTGTTCTTTATCGCAAAACATTAGACCCGTATTTTTTTATTTTTTCAGTAGGTTGACCATTCCCATTTTTGGGTTGTCCGAAAAATCAAATTTTTCCTCTTTTTTCAACACAAAAAATCACAACTTTTGATCTACTGGACCAATTCAGATGATCGACACATAAAATTAAAGCCAATTAGATAGTTTTTTTGAAAAATATTAGACTTGCGAGAAAAAAATTATTTTGATTTTGTAATTATTTATTGTATTAGTTTTGACGTAGGACTACATCTTTCATTTCTATGCCGGGGTGTAAAATCAATGTTTCGAAAACGAAAGCGTTACGCCGAAGACCGAGATTTTGAGTGTTAATAGCTCCTAAACAACTGAACGAAATGGTATGATAAACACTTCATTCGAAAGATAAAATGTCTACGCGTTCTATACTTGTTACTTTCTGATCCAAAAACTTGTTTCAATAGTCTTAAATTTGCTTTCAAAATAGGCTATTGAAATCACCAATCGGTATATAAGCGAGCGCCGCTCGGAAATCCACTCAGTTCTAATTGAACAGCGATTGGAGCATGTTGTCGCTGTTGTGGTGAAGCTCTTCATTTATCATGAAAGCGCGGATGAACGGTGTCACCAAGAGCCTGTTTGTGCACCTTAGGCCAGAAGGGAATCCATCAGGAGGAGAGTGATGCTACAAACGGTTCCCCGGGAAGATCTCGAAGCAGCCGCTACACACACACACATACACGCACGGAATTCTTTCCGTTTGGATCGAGAAAGATCCGGAAAATAATCTGCCAGTTCCTCTATGAATTTAGAAATACATTCATGTGAAAGAGTTTATTTGAATGTTTTCTATCCATGTAACACTGTGACCAAATACATTAGGTTTTGTGATTTTTCAATCAATCGCAATCAACAGGATAGCTTCTGAAGATTATTCTTCCCCATCAGTAGGATATTTCCGTATCCAATATTGGATGCATAAAACCTTGTACCTCCAACGTAACGCTCTAGTTTTCGAAGTTCTCCAAATATTCATTCATTCAGAATGAATTCAGATTCAACTTCATACAAATGATCTCTAAATCAACGATAGTCCTACATGACCCTTGCGGTTATACCATAGATATAACCCACTTCCTGCTTTTTTTATAGTTTACATGGTTTCGGGACCAAGGATGCTATATTTTTTATATTTTTTATATTTTTTTCTTGAAAGCTGAGGTTTTTTTACATAGCACATCCAAAAATCAGAGATGTGTTACTTTTCGTTTTAAGTTATGATTTTTCAAATTAACATGTTTTCAGTCTTCGTTCAATATTTCTATGCGACAAGACTAGTTGTATGCGACTAGAATTCAATTAATTGGCAAATGTGTCATTTTTTCAACAAAGGTTAGCTAGTTTGCTTTTATTTAATATATCGATCATCTGAATCGGTTTAGTAGTTCAAAAGTCATACATTTTTTGAAAAAGTTATTTTTGGAAAAAAGAAGAAAAAGTTGATTTTTCGGACAACCCTAAAATAGAAATGGGCACTCTACTAAAAAAATAAAAAAATACGGGTCTAATAATTTGCGATAAAGAACAAAACTATCACTTTTGACGAAAATCAGAGAACCACTATATCGGTTTGGCGTGGAATGGCTGAATACATAAATAATTCGAAAAAAAGCTATACGGGATATATTTTTATGATGAAGTGTCAAACAATACCAAACGGATACGCCACATCGATGTGACACAAAACAAGTTTTTCAATAAATCTCAAAAAGAAAAATTCAAAGGGTTGTGTCCTACCGCATAGTTGACGTAGAACTATTTTTTTATTATTGCCGGCGAGAACAAACATTATAGAAAAAACCTGACCGAGTATAAAAGTAACAAGTGCACCCAAACCAAATCACCCGCTCTATAGAAAATATTGTATAGGGTACTAAATAAGAAATTTTTACTATTTTTTTGAACCCGTATGAGGATCAACAAATGATCTTAGTAAAAAATGTACTTTTAAATTTTCGCACGTGATTCACGATAGCTTCGAGATAAAAATTTGGAAAAAAAATACTCAAAGTACGTCTTACTGTGGTGTATCGAGAAATATTAAAAAAAAATTCTTCAAAAATTTAAGTACTAAATAAAATTTTGAAATATTGAAAAAAAAAATGGATTAGAGATTCACTCGAATTACCGTCCAATGACAATTCTACACAAACTGAACATTGTACCAATCAACGAGCTTTCTATACCGGATCCCTTGAGCCAAGAGAGACGCACGACGTTAAATGTGGGCTATTGACAAGAGGGCGTTAGACGATTAATGGTCAACTGCGTCCCAATAAGGAATGCCACCTGTCGGCCACACTTACAGAGCATAGCAATAGCAAAGCGAAATTGCAATTATGAAAAACTCATTGTAATACTAACCTCGAGTCAAACGCGAGTAAAATATATATAAATGTCTCTCTTTTTTCCAGTCTCCTCCTTTTCTCTCTCTTTTTTTCTCTTTCGCTCGCTCACTCTCTCTCTCTCGCTCTCTCTCTCTCTTTCTCTTTCTCTTTCTCTCACTCTTTCTCTCTCTCTCTCTTTCTCTATCTTTCTCTCTCTCTCTCTTTCTCTCTCTCTTTCTCTCTCTCTCTCTTTCTCTCTCTTTCTCTCTTTCTTTTTCTCTATCTCTTTTTCTCTCTCTCTTTTTCTCTCTCTCTCTCTCTTTCTCTTTCTCTCTTTTTATGTCTACAGTTCAGTTGGTGGACAGACAACCAATAAAAGAGTAAATGTTGAACTTGTCGATGTTTTTATTTAATACTGACCTGACGAACTTCGAGCCGCCCTAAATTATTGTTTTGATATGAATTATTTGGAACAAATTTCTAAACTTTTTCTCATCATAACATTGTTCTATGTGCAGGAAACAACAAATACAACAAAATGAAGACGACTCAAAAGAGACCAATCCATCTTCAGGTTTTGCGATTAGCAACACATTTGGCCTTACATTTTTATTTATATAGATAGGAATGCGTTATTCCGCCTGGAAATTCATTTCAACCTTCAAGCAAGGATCAATTTCGTTAGCGCAAACATCGAATGGACTAACAACGCGTATCATGATGTAATTTTCGAACAAATGGGTATTCAATTTATCGAGTTTTCCGAACTTCTTTTAGAATTTTTCGAAAATTTTCCGATTTTTCTATGCGCTATATTGATCTATGGGCCAAGGCAAATACAACAAAATAAAGACGACTCAAATCGGACCATTCCTAAACTTCCTAAAATTCTTCGGATTTTACATTTTTGGCCTTCCAATCTTATTTATGTAGATATAGAAGATAGAAGTTATAGGAGTGCATAATTTCACCTGAAAATCCTTTTCCACTTTCAAACAAAGATCAATTTCAATAGCGCTTTTTGTTGTTTTCGTGGCCTTACAGTAAAACCTGTTTTTGTGCGGTTTTTTTTTGTGCGATTTTTTTTTGTGTGGTGTTCTGTTCTTGTGCGGTTTTTTTGGCGCGATGAAAAGAAGCATATTTGACGAAGTTATCGTCCATTTAGTTTTTTTTTCGATGATTTATATGCATTTCAGTGCGAAAAAAGCATATTTGCGTCTCAATCATCCACTTCTGAAATCATTCCCCTCCTCTCAACAAATGCTCTTTCTAAGTTTTTGCATGATATGATTTCTAACAGCAACACGTTTCGACATGCAACTTAATGCTCAAAACAGCCACTCGCAACCGAAAAGGCAGAGTGTCCCATCTCAAAGCAGGGAAACAAAAGTAAATTGAACGGTGAATGGCGTGGATTTGAGTTATTTTCTTGGGGGAAACTTTTTTTATGCGGTCCCAATTTACCGCACAAAAAAAGTTTTTTTCAAACTGTGTACCGAACACGATTTTTTGAAGCTACTGGTGAAGTTTTGCACGATTATTTTTATGCGACTATTTTTGTGCGGTCCCTATCCCCCAACCAAAAAAAGGGTTGCCTATATATAATCTTGTTGTGGCCTTCGACGTTCAGCTTTTAAAAAACGTTTATTATAATCAACATACAGTTTATTATCTAAATATCATTTATTAAGCAAACGTGGACGGTCACGGAAAGAATTTGAATGAGAACTGAACAGCGTCGTGGGTTCTGCTGCTGGTATATATCGATGAGTAATGCTGATGCAGCGGAACGATGGCTATTGGCTGGCCGCGATCGTACGATGTTTGGAATGTGCTGATCGTGGTCCTTTGGTGTGCATATCATAACGTGATTCATCGGGGGGGTGAAAAAGTGTCGTCCTCGGCACTTGGTTGGTTATTCTGAATTCCTGGCAGGATGTTGTTGAGTTCGAGGTTTATCAACTTCTGGCGTTTCCTTGATTTCCTTTGTTGAGTAGCTTTCAGATGATAATAGATTAAAAATAGAATAATAATCAATAGAGTTGAGGACAGGGATGTCCCTCCTACTAGACTCCATTTCCATTTTTGGTCGGATTCTTGTTGAAGGAATACTTTGTCTAAATGTTTCCTGTTCGAGAGTGCTACTTCTTCTATTTTTGCCACATCGTGATCGTTTATGATTTGCTTTTTAATGGAAAGGTCATGAAGAGCTCCTTGGAATGTTTCAACTTCGCTAATTTTGTCGATTGAAGTAAAGTTGCGTTCCATGTAGGTAACCGTGCAGTTCGAGAAAGATATTATGAAACTTCCGGAAAGATGTCTGTTACTAGGTCCGCAATCGGAACGTAACTCCTGGTCTTTTGCATTAGTGATCAGGACCTTGTTATTAGCTATTAATTTTGCAGATGTTTCTTCACTTTTTTCCATCACACAATGCGGATCGTTGCCCATTATAAGTGGGTAAATGCATGAGTCTTTGAACTCTTTTGTGTAAATGTTTAATTGGACGTAGTTTTCTGGTTCCGTTGTGGTAAGGAGTTGTCTACCTTGTTTGATTACGAATTGGGGATATTCTTTTATAACAATACCGTTCTGATTTATTGGGTATATACGGATAATTGTTGATTCTTCCGGTTCCATTTCTGGGACGTGGATAATGTACAGTAAAGTATTTTCGCTAGTGGCTATTTTTGGGGTCACTAGATTGAGTGCTTCTTCAGGTATGTCCATTTGAATTCCTTGATTGTTGAGGATGGTTTTTATCAGGTTAATTTCTTTGCTGGATAATATTCTGCTATTGGTAACTCGCATTTTAGAGAAGAGTACTGCTTCTTGAATGTTGATTAGAATTTTGTTGATAGTGTCGATGTTCAGAATTGTTGTAATTATGTCGATATCGTCGAGGATGATTTGATTGATATGCTGTTTCTCAATTATTTGATTAATTGCGGTTGTTAATTCAGAGATACTGTTGCCAATCTGTTCGTTGATTTTGATTTGATGATTGTTCTCGCTGACTAGTTGGTTCAAGCTCCTGTTGATGATTCGTAGGTCTTGGGCGTCGGGGCTGCCGGCGATCCATTTCCATGCTGTGCCTATGATGTCCCATCTTCTGGTCCTCTTATGAATAGTTGGTTTAATTTGTAGAAAATTAGAATACAATTCGCGTATTTTATGCTTGCTAATCTGATTAAGTACATTATTATTCTTTTGATTATTGTATACCAAACTTGTAAGTTGGTTGATTGTTGACTCTAGGTCTGTAAGATTAATTGGATGTATTATCCTAATATTTCCCGTTTGGATTTTGCAAGAACCAATCTTCTGCATTAATATAAGATCGTTATGAAGATTTCTTATGGTGAGCTCCTGACATGAAATTCTTGAGATGACGATGATGATTCCTATGTATGAGATGAGCATCTGTAATACAATGTGAGATAGAAAGAGAAAAGTTATCTTTTTTTTGGTCTTTTAATTTTATTTTTGTGTCTTTTTATTTCGCAGTTATTTTTGAATGTGCGATCTGTTACTTCGTTAGCATTGGTTTTGTTGGCTCTAGCTTGTTTTTTGGTACGGATGTTGGGAATAACAAAAACTTCCTGTTTATCATTAATAATTGGAGGTTCCTCTTTCTTTGAATTTTGTTTTACAATTTGTTTTTGTGATTTTTCCATATTTAACTTAGCTTTGAGGAATAATTCTTGTGCGTCTTTAATTATTTCTTGAGGGTTAACAATATTATTTTGGTTAAAGAGAATTTCGTTTGGTGTGTATTGTGTTGAAGAATGTACAGTGTTATTATATAATGCTACAGATAATTTAACAATTGATTTTGTGCCCATAGTTCTGAATTTATGCTTGTTTGTATTAAATATTTCAATAATGGTAGAATGTGCACGTTCTATTTGTCCGTTGGATTCGGAAGATGCTGCGTAGTCTATCTGTGTTCCTAGTTGGCTGAGAAAGTCTTTAAGATGAATAGATCTGAATGTTGTTTCATGATCTGTTATGATTTGTCTGGGCACTCCAAATGTACTTATGTATTTTCCTAGTGCTTTTTGAACATGTACTAAATTCTTTGATTTTATAAATATCATTTGAAGATGTTTTGAAAATGAATCAATAAGTGACAAAAAGGAATGTTTATCTATTATGAATATATCCATGTGTATTCTTTCTAATGGTTTTTCGGTAATGGGCCTAGGAGAAATTTTTATGTTGAATGGTTTCCTCTCATATTTATGGGTATTACATATTTCACAAGAGTTTATAAATTTTCTCACTTTTATGCACATGTTGGGGAAAAAATAAGATCTTTTAATTTGAGCTTCAACTTCGGTAATACCGCGATGTGCCCTTTCATGTTCTTTTGCAATTAATTGGTCCTGTCTATTTTCATTTTGAACATCTTCTACCATTCGGTCTGTGAAAACAAAATGGCCTTTCTGACTAAAGTTTTCCTTGTAAGATTCCTGGATAGTTTGGATGAGGTTTTCTGGAGCCATGAGAGCAGTTTGTCTACCGTTATGAAAGAGTTTGAGAAAGTGTGTAACTTGATCTTTATCGAAAGAATTTTGAGATACTATAGTTCTGTGATAATTTTGGAATAGGGTTTCTTGTATTATGGTATCCAGTCGAGAAATTCTGAAAATCATTTGGTTACGGAAATAATTTAACGGGCGTTCGGAGAAATGGATGAAATAGTTGGAGGAGTCGTCGGCAGAGTGAATTGTTTGGGAATCGGAAAGGTTTGGATGGTTCTCGGGATTGTCCGATTGTGGGGGATTATTGGTGACAGATGCTTCACCGTCCTCTTGGTCTCTAGGATCTGAAATATTAGAAGATGTGTTATTATTTGTGATACAAACATTTGCTTCAATTGGCATTCTGCTTAAGGCGTCTGCTACAACATTGGATTTTCCTTCCTTGTATTTAATCTCGTAGTCGTAATTCTCTAGGTCTAGGCGCCATCGTAAGATTTTAGAATTCTTATCAGAAGTTTTGATAAACGTTAGAGGCTTATGGTCCGTAACAAGAGTGAATTTTTGACCATACAGGTAAGGTTTAAATTTATTTACCGCCCATATTATGGCTAATGCTTCTTTCTCATTTGTGGCGTATCGTGACTCGGTATCCGAAAGTGTTCGTGATGCAAATGCGATTGGCCTTTCGACATTGTCCTGTATCTGTGATAGGACAGCTCCTAATGCAAAGCCAGATGCATCCGTAGTTAAAATGAAGGGATGATCAAATTGCGGATATGCCAGTACTTGGTCTGTGGATAGTATTTTTTTAAGAGTATTAAAGGAATTTATGTATGAAGTGTCTTGTAATTCAATTGTCGAGTCTTTCTTTAAATACTTCGACATGGGTCGTGTGATTTTTGAAAAATCCTTAATAAATCTTCTGTAATAACCGATTAAACCTAGAAATTGTTTAATTTCTTTTTGATTTTTCGGTAAAGGCCATTTTTCAATTTTTTCGGGATTTGGTTTTACTCCTTCGGATGTTATGATGTGTCCTAAAAATTCTGTTTGCCTTTTCAAAAACTCGCATTTATCTAATTGAATTTTTAAATTGAAATCGGATAAACGCTTTAAAATTAATTGAAGGTTTTCTAAGTGGTTCTCTAGATTATATCCAATAATAATTATATCGTCAAGATACACGTAGCACTTCGTTCCAATATAATCACCGAGGATATCATTCATTGCTCTCTGAAAGGTTGCGGGAGCATTTTTAAGCCCAAAAGGCATTCTAGTGAATTCAAAATGCCCTTTGTCTGTAGAAAAAGCTGTTTTCTCGATATGTTTCGGGTCCATTGGAATTTGGTGGAATCCCGATTTTAAATCAAGAGTTGTGAAATATTCAGATTTTCCTAGGGAATCCAAAATTTCTTCAATTTGAGGCATAGGATATTTATCGTCTATAGTATGTTCGTTAAGCTTCCTATAATCGATTACGACTCGTACTTTTTTCTTTCCAGATGCGTCTGTTTTTTTTGGGACCACCCATATGGGTGAGGAGTACGGACTTTTGGAAGGTCGAATTATTCCATTATCTAACATTTCTTGTATTTGTTCATGAACATCTAGTTTGAAATGATGTGGGTACCGATAATTTTTTGTGTAAATTGGCATATCGTTAGTGGTTAAAATTTTATGTTTAGTGGCTGATGTGGATGTGAGTTTTTCCCCCTTTTTAGATACAACTGCTTGATGTTGGTGAAGAATTTGAATTAATTTGGTTTTTTCTAATGATGAAAGATGATTTGTTCTAATGATGTCATTAATTTCATTTTCAGAAATACATTCTGAGTGTTTTATTAGGAAGGGAGAAATGGTTTCAAAATTGTTAACTGTTAATCCAATTTTCGGGATATTTATGGGGTTTCTACATGTGGAAATTACATTGACGGTTGTTTTATTATTTTCTGCTCTATAGAGTCCAGGATTAATAAAGATATTTTTGTAAAGTTTTTGATAAGAGGGGACAAGCCAATCACCGTTATTTGTGGTCTCAATTGTTACAAAATGATTGTAAAGTTGTTTGGTGGGGTAAAATTTGGCATATGAAAATTGTTTGTCTAATAGTGTTAGTGTTTCGTCTTCGTAATTGATGCGTGCTTTGAGTTCTGCCAATGTTTCCGATCCTATTAAGCCGTCGAAAAAGTTGTGAAATTTCAAGACGTAAAACGTGAAGGGTTTGAAAGCGCCGTTAAACAAAGCAATTTTTCCTTTTTCGGTTACACTGTTGGTTCCACACACGTTTTTTATTTTCGTATTTGGTACGGTGCTAGTTTTTCCCAAGATTCCTGGTGCAATAATATTTTTGTTTGCTCCAGAATCTATCAAAATATTTAGGGTTTGATTATTTTTAGGATGTTTAATTTTGAGATAGGGTAAGTAATTTAAGTTGGATTTAGATTTGTGTATCCCAAGTGAAAATTTAGATCAAGATCATCTTCAGATTCAGTGTCTGATTTTGCAATATCATCCTCAGGATCATCTTTGACTGTCTCATGGTTATTTATTGTTTTCCTATTTATTGTCAGACGGCTCTGTGTAGTAGTAGCGTCCATCGGTTCAATTTCATTTCGCTCTCTTTTTTGATCCAATTTGAAGGGTTTCTGATTTTTATTCAATTGAGGATTTTTACTGCTTGATTTGTTATCGAAATCTTTGTTCTTCTGATACTTTTTTGGAGAATAATCAAAAGTCATGTTTTGTGCTGTTATTTCTTTTGATTTGAATTTACATAGAAATGCATAGGCATCTTCTATATCTTTCGGCCTTGCGGCTTGAGCATAGCCAAAATATGGTTCGATTAGTCCGGCGATGAAAGCAGCCAAGGCGTCTTCTTCTATAAAATCGTTTATGACTTCCCAGTTGTTACGGTATTTTTCTGTTTGTTTCGCCAAGGTCTTAATATTTTGAATAATATTTTTTGATTTATTGTAGTATCTCGAAATACTCATATTTTCAGTCATTTTACATTGCCATAACTGGCATTTATACGTGGAAAGTTCTTGACGATCGCCGAGAGCATTTGTCAGAACTTCCGAAATTTGCTCAAAATTGTCTGGGTTACCGGCAAGACATATTATGTCTTTTGCTTTCCCTTGGATTTTATGTATTACTGCAGTGGTATACATTTTAAATTGCACTGGCGTAACGTGCTCTTTGAAAGCATTGAGTGTTTCCTGAGCAGTTGTTAGCCACGCATTCAATTGTTTCGAATTGCCGTCGAATGTTGGAATCATTTTGATTGGATCCGGAATTCTGCATAGCATCTCAAAACTGGTTGTTGGTTGGTGATATTCGTATATTACCGGTTGTGCAGTAGGTTGTTCTGCTGGCGTTGTTCCATTTAAATGCGATTCAATTTGCAGGAACATGGCGTCATGTTCCTTTTGTTTGGTGGAAAATGCGTCCATCATCTCCATCATTTTCTGGAGTTGCGCGCCGATTTGCTCCATATCTGAGCTTTCTTCAATTAATAAATTTTCCAATGAGGGGGGATTCTCAATTGGGATGTGTGCCAAGTCTCCTGAGTCAACGGATGAAATGGTTTCTTCTGAGTCCGAAGAGTCGCAATTGCTGTGATTAATGCTTTTCCACAAGCTGCGAGTTTTCTTCAGAGCACTTTTTGGTGTTTTTGGCATTAATGAAGCCTTGCACCGTTTACACAAATTTGTTAATTTTTAAGCACACACGTTCGCTTAGAACTCGTGTGGCTTCTGGAAGTGTGCTTCGCTTAGAATTCACAATTCCAGGTGGAGTAAAACTTCTCTTAGAACACTTTTACTCCACGCGATAAGTAATAATTAAAATTGCGTCCGAGTCTCTCTCTTAGAACGGACTTCGATGCACAACAAAAAAAATCACTGACCGGGGCGAGTTTTATTTCACTTAGAATGTGGGGGCGTAGAAAGAAGAGAGAAAAAAAACTTACCGTTTGCAATCGTGTGTG
Source organism: Toxorhynchites rutilus septentrionalis (assembly GCF_029784135.1). Classification (NCBI taxonomy): domain Eukaryota; kingdom Metazoa; phylum Arthropoda; class Insecta; order Diptera; family Culicidae; genus Toxorhynchites; species Toxorhynchites rutilus. The sequence goes on from NC_073746.1 coordinate 8,076,198, forward strand.
CGGGGTTCTTCGGTTCTTCCAGTGGTGGGGTGCGGTGTGCGGTGGAACCTCAACTCTTTCGTCACTTTGATAGCGGCGTCAGATGCTAGCACTTTCTACAGTTCGTATTAATGTTTCGCGGATTCACTCTAATCGGATTTACCAATCCTGATTATAACACTGTTTTTTCACACTCGTTACTATTCCACTCACTGAAACCGCACGGCTGCGCCAATCTTGTTGTGGCCTTCGACGTTCAGCTTTTAAAAAACGTTTATTATAATCAACATACAGTTTATTATCTAAATATCATTTATTAAGCAAACGTGGACGGTCACGGAAAGAATTTGAATGAGAACTGAACAGCGTCGTGGGTTCTGCTGCTGGTATATATCGATGAGTAATGCTGATGCAGCGGAACGATGGCTATTGGCTGGCCGCGATCGTACGATGTTTGGAATGTGCTGATCGTGGTCCTTTGGTGTGCATATCATAACGTGATTATATATATATTTTTTGAAAGCTAGTCGCATAGGAATATTGAGCGAAAACTAAAAACATGTTAACTATGAAAAATAATAACTCAAAAACGAAAAAAAACACCATTCTGATTCTGGGATACGTTATGTAAATAAAAATTATGTAAAAAAAAAAATCTCAGCTTTCGAGAAAAAATATAAAAATATAGCATCCTCTATTTTCAATCAGGTAAGCTTTAAAAATCCAATATAATCAATAATTACGAAAAAACGAAATCCAATTTTTTCGCAACTGTAATATTTTCTGAAAAAAAAAAGACTTGCTCAGTGACTTCAATTTTATATGCCGAAGACCAGAATCGGTGGAGTAGCTTAAAAGTTTTCGAATTTTTGAAAAAAGTAAATTTAAAAAAATGTTGAGAATCAGATTTTTTGAACCATTGGTTTACTTTAATAAATCATAACTCAGAAATGAAAAAAATCGCAAAAATATTGACCAATCGTTGAATTTTGTTATCAAAATTCGTGCTATGTGAAAAAATGCGTTTCGTAAACTTTGCCCATTTTATTACTTTCAGAAACAAAGCTTGAAATGATGTATTAACAAACAGAACTGTTGTATTTGTTATGAGCAGCAAGATAGGCCTACGCAGATTATTGGTGATATAATAGCTGGAATACACGTTAAAACACGTTTACGTGTATTTCGGCTGGTATCTCACCAATAATAAGCTGGACTTTACGCATAAGTCACCTCATGTGTAGTCGCGGCCAGCATTTTCTAAAACTAAATGGCAGAATTTATATTAAAATACTTAAAAAAAATTCTTTAGTGTTGATCAATCTGACCTCTGTAGAGTGGAGTAATTCCGATCAACAGTGACAATGTTTGCTCCAAACCTTCAAATCGATTAGTTGAGTTGCTATTCGTTTCTCCTTTCCTGCTAAAACAGATCCATTATCGTGTGTTCATTGAAATAGTCGAGTTACAGTGGATTTGTGGACTGACATCCTGCAATTCGCCGTATCCGTCAAAGTTAATAATAACACGGTTGAAAAAAAATAATCCCGACATGATTTGAGTTTCTTGCCGTTCTCAACGTTCGGTCGATCTGAACAGGTCGGACTCGATTATATATGATTCGATTACAAACAATTTTAGACCCGATTGTATACAGTCGAAAATATTTTTTTTTATATTTCAAATATGATTTATTTCAAAAGAAAATGAAATGTGTCAATGTTAAAGTGGACGTTAATTGATTATAATGAGAACTGTGAAGTAAAAATCGTGTAGATTTTAGTTAAATATTCACTAGGAATTGTTTAAAATGACCTTGCAGCGTAAAACGTAAAAAACGTTCTTTTCAAATTTTTGCACGCCATTCTCGATAGCTTCGAGATAAAAATTTGAAAAAATACTGAAAGTGCATCTTATAATGGTGTATCGAGAAATATTATCAAAAAAAAAAATCATCAATAATTTAAGTAGTAAATAAAATTTTGAAATATTGAAAAATTGTTTTTTGGAAGATTTAGAGATTCACTACTACTCTGATTAGTTTTTGAATGCGTTTCTACGTCTTTTCTAGGTATGTGTTATTTTTTTCAGAATTTTGTGTTGTGTTGCGCAATACAAAAAAAAGCATAAGTTTGTTGATTATTTACAAATGAAAAATCGGAATTTTTCGTTGTCGAATTCGTCGGTTTTATCGGTTTTTGGCAACGATTTCATAAAGTTAAGAGTAGATCAAGGCTAATTCTATACAGAGTCAGTGATCTTGAGTTACGGCGGTAATTTTTTTCATTGTCTTGTTTAATAAATCCAACACGGTCTTTAATCGGCACCATTACGATGTTTTCATTTTCAACATTCGACTATTATAATTGAATACATTGAAACTTACACAACAAAAATGGCAAAGTTGTAAAACTGACATATGTTTTCCTGCGTCTGTAGGAAGTGAGTTTGCCGTCTTTGAATTAATGACCTCAAATATTTCTCTTCTCGAATTACCATCCAGTGACAATTCTACACGAACTGAAGATTGTACCAACGAGCTTTCTACACCGGATCCCTTGAGTCAAGAGAGACACACCACGCTAGATGTGGGGTATTGATTAGAGGGAGTTGGGCTATCAATGGTCAACTACGTCCCAATAGGGAATGCGACGTGTCGGCCACATTTACAGAGCATAGCAATAGCATAGCGAAACTCTCTCTCTCTCCTTTTCTCTCTCTCTCTCCTTTTCTCTCTCTCTCTCCCCTTTTCTCTCTCTCTCTCCTTTTCTCTCTCTCTCTCTCCCCTTTTCTCTCTCTCTCTCCTTTTCTCTCTCTCTCTCTCCTTTTCTCTCTCTCTCTCTCCTTTTCTCTCTCTCTCTCTCTCTCTCTCTCTCTCTCCTTTTCTCTCTCTCTCTTTCTCTTTCTCTCTCTCTCCTTTTCTCTTTCTCTCTTCATCTCTCTCTCTCTCTCTTCTCTCTCTTTCCTTTCTCTCTCTTCTCTCTCTCTCTCTCTCTCTCTCTCTTTTCTCTCTCTTTTCTCTCTCTCTCTCTCTTTTCTCTCTCTTTTCTCTCTCTCTCTGTCTCTTTTTCTCTTTCTCCTTCTCTTTTTGTATGTCTACATTTCAGTTGGTGGGCAGACAAACAATAAAAGAGTAAATGTCGATGTTTTTATTTAATACTAGCTGGGCCGACGAATTTCGTCTAGCCCAAAAATTATTGTTTTGATATGAATAATTTAGAACAAATTTCTAAACTTTGTCTCATCATAACATTATTCTATGGGCAGAAAACAACAAATATTCCGTCTGAAAATCCATTTCCACTTTGAAATAAAGATCGATCTCGATAGCACAAGCATTGAATGGACCGACAATGCTATTTTCGCTATTTTCGAACATATGGGTATTCAATTTACCGAATTTTTTTCTGAGTTTTCCGATTTTCCCAATACAAATACAACAAAATAAAGACGACTCAAATTGGGCCATTCCTAAACATCCTAAAATTCTTCGGGTTTCCATTTTTCAATATTTCAAAAAAAATGTTAGTGCTTAAATTTTACAATTTTATTTATGTAGATATAGGAGATACAAGTTATAGGAGTGCGTTATTTCACCTAAAAATCCTTTTCCACTTTCAAACAAAGATCAATTTCAATAGCGCAAACATCAAATGGACCGACAGCGCTTGCAGCGAGGGAGGTCTTCGTAGCCTAATTGGTTGCGTGTCCGCTACTAAGCGAACGATCATGAGCTCATAACTCAGGGCCCCTCAACTGACCATCCTAGTGTGTTATTCTAGCTACTATCTCCACGCAACAATCATCATGTGTCGGTAATCCCAGTCCCTTACCGCTCACATTTTCAGCCTGCTGCATCGGTATTGGTACTATTAATAACGCAACAAAGGAAGCCTCATATCAACAGTCCCGCTGTGAACATTCGAACAATAGCAATATTCTTACGCCGAAAAAAGGCGACATATGCATCGATAGAATAGGAATTCTCTTGCGCCTAAACGACTACTAAGTTATAGATAAAACAAATGTTTATCGATAGATAGCGATCTCATGCCTCAAAATGGTAACAGTGTAATATACAACAAAAGTTATCTTAAGATAAAAAATGTACACGAATGAATTTGGCTCTGTTACAGCTGAATTGCTAAATGAGCCTAGTAAAATAAAACTGTAGGGATAAAAAAAATATCTTGCAGCGAAATCACAAAAGATAGAATTTGGGTGTCCAAGAACAAATTGTAGAGCGATTAGAGAGCTTTAAATTGGTTGATAGAAATATTCAAGTTTATTATGTATTTTTTGAATAAAATTAAGAGAAACGCCTTAAGAACAACAAACTTTGAAGTTTTTCGCTTCTGAAATGTTTTTTAAATCCACTACTTTTGAGGTTTCACAACTGTATCCTGTATATTATTTTTTCTTCCAAATGGAAGCAACAGAAATGCCCTACGTAGCCTAATTTTTGGATTGGAGAAAAAGTTCAATAGCTTTGTTATTGTTGGAATTTAAACACTTTTATTCATTCATTTTTATCATCAAATATCATCTTCTATCACCTCCTGGAAGAATTCGGATTCTTCATATCAGAAAAGAATTGATGCTTCAAGGAGATAAATCAAATATTAAATTATGATTGAAATTATAATTTTATAATCAAAAAACAATAAAAAATATATAGAAAACAATTAAAAAGATATTTTTTGACTCGATTATATACAGTGAAAAGAAATCGGCTACTTTATATAATCGAGTCCACGCTGTACTTATTTCCAGGAGTAATACCCACCGACTTGGGAGTATTAAATGCTGATTCCGTTAATTTTTCACCAGTTGTTTTTTTTGTATTTTTCGACGAAACTTTTGAAAGTCTAATATTTTACATGAAAATTTTCTCAATTTGTTTCGGTCTATCTTCACTACGAGCCATACTTACTTCGTCTACAGTTCAAGCCCTTACACGTTGGGAAACCTCCGATAAATTACGAAAAACATCGAATCAATATATGGGCACTTTCGGATTCTTACTAGAAACGCAAGCGACTTCACTAAAATATACATTTAGTTTATTGTTTAGCTGATTAGTTCCGTTATTACAGTTACTTTTACAAATCCCTACAAATACGTCAACATAATATTACTCTTTGCTTGTATCTCGATAGCTTGCATTTTATTTCTTCCTATTCTACTCTAACCACACATGGCTTACGATATACAAAAACGATTTCTCTTTCCTACTTTCCAATCTCTCTTCTATAAAACTATTGATCATCAATCTGTCTGTTCGTCATCAACAAAATTTAAATTCCGCAGTTCTGCTCAAAACAAAAACAAAAAGAAGTGAGTTCCCGTCGCCATCCCATCCTCCCCATTCTCGCCACATCTTATGCTCAAGGCCAAACCAGACAACAAAAATCGGAATCAATCATCAACCAATCATACAATCAATCGTTCGAAGACAACAATCGTGACGGACTCGAAAGCGGAAGAAGGAAGGTAACGAACTTTTTTTCTGTACAGGATATTTACAGGATGCTACACCGCGTAACGGTTTTACAATGCGCTGCACAGAGCGTAGGAAGCGTTTCTATCTATCTTCTCGTTTAATTACTTTGTTCCGCGCGTAAACACAAACAGAGCGATGACTTTCTTTTTCGTTATCCTCATTCTCCTCCTCTTTTTTCCTGACTCAGTCTACGAATCTCGGTATTGCGTGGGTGTGCTTGCTACTAAAAAGATGCTGCTTCTGTGCTGTGGTTATGAGAGTAATGTTCTTCCATAAAAAATGACATTCGATAGCTAGAGATTGATGAGGCGAATCGGAAATATGGGGTCACCAATAAAGATAAACGATTCTACTTCTTGTGATGCATCATGTGTTGTTGTTTTGATTGAAGGATTAAAAGTATTGGTTTTAAACTTCTCTTTCTCTCTCTCTCTTAGGGCGAAATAAATATTTACAACGAATTTTTACAACTTCACACGCATTGTGAATAGGATATTTTTTTTTTCGTAATCACGGGAATGGATATGAATCGGTAAATTGTACGGTTAATTAAATATGATGATGGAAATGCGTTATTCTGTGTTTTTACTCACCCCTTTTCATCGCCTGGAAAAATCAAACTATCCCAGAGCTAACAGAGGTTGGAGTGTAATGTGATTAATAGATACCCACGATTTCTATCCTACGTATTCTAGTAATATTTTTGGCACGAATTATGTGTTTGAGTGTCTGTGTCTGTATGAGAGTGCTTTCGATTGGATGCAAGAGGGCTTTATATCATAGCGCCGTTATGAGCTGCTTCATCTCCTGCAAACATCATTTACCACTTGTACCGCCATTACCACAGTGTATGACAAAAGCGTGACCATTATTTGTCTCCTTGTTTGATTGTGTGCTACTTCTGGTGTGTTTCGAGGACTTTTCGCCCCGAGTCTTGCGGGACTCACGGATCGTAGCTAGTGGTCCACCCCTTCCGATGGTGGAGGCCACCTTTGGCTTATGTCACGAGGCTCCACCGTTCGGCGTCGGCAGTGGAAGTGTTTGTGTAGTGGTTATCGCCGCGTTCGGAGGACACTCGTAGATGTGATTGTTGTTGCTTTTGGTACCATCCAGAGTAGTGGTTGTGGTGTTAGTAACAGCAGAGTTATGGCGATTTTTTACCCGAAGACTTAAACTAAGTGAAAGCGACCGCTTCGAAGGGAACCTGTAGAACCGCTGCTGGTGCTGCTGTAAGGACTGCGAGGGCTGCTGCTGGTGCAGCAGTTCTTTCGGTCCAGGATCTTTGACGAGAGGTACTACCGCAGTGGTTGCGGCGTTGGGTAAACACTAGACATACCGAGTGATCTGCGCGTAGAAATCCTGCAGGCAAACCTGGAGCTGTTCGAACGAGGGCCGATCCAGTGGAAGCATCGTCCAGCAGTAGGCCATGATTGAGAACCTGGAAAAAAGAAGAAGAAGAAATATGTTTTTTTTTAGTTTGTCCGGGATCAACTTCGTTTAGACAGTTTAAAATTCTTCAAGTAATCAGATCATCGGAAGGATATCTTGGAACCGATATTTTGGTTCTCGTTTGAGCAATCGAGCTCTTTTTGTACTCTCAGAAATGAATATTATTGTATTTTCGACTTCAGTTGTTACAGCAAAGTTGATATAAATCTTGATTCTTATAAATCATTTCTCGAAAATAAAATATCTGATTAAAAAATAATATTCGACAAAGTTGTTGTTAACTATACTTCTAGATAAAAAAAAACTTAATGAAATTGAATTTGTATTGTAAACATTTTTATCAAACCCCTTTCAACAATTTTCTCATGCTTTTATTATAATAACACTGATTCGAGTCCGCAAAGTGCTGCGTCGTCGGATTTATGAAAATTTAACAAAGTTATGATTTTGCATTCGAGTACACGATGATTTAATAAATAAATACAAATTAGAAAAACGGAATGATTTGAGAAATAGTTACAAAAATCAATACAAAAATAGATTCTACACCCGATTTTACATGAAAAAGTAAATGAAGATAATTATCCTAGGAGCAACCGTTTTCGAGATACATATAACGAATTCTTTATTTTCTGTACAATTAAATTAATGTTTTTCATTTTTTCTACACAATTTCAGGTTTACCCATGAGTTTTAACTATGATAAAACCACAAGGTTGACGTGGGACTACCGTTGGCTTAGTAATCATTTGTTTGTATTGATTAAACTGCGTGCAACAATTTTCGATTTCATTTGAATTCAATACATTTGCTGTGTAAGTAGAGAATTTGAACAAACGCCATGTAATTTAAGGCACCTTGGTGTTGATAGCTGTGTTAGGGAACACATGTCGATGGGAAAAAAATTGCCCCAACTTGCATGTATTTGCAAAGCCAATTTCCCCAGGCACCTTGTTTTTGATGGCTGTGTTAGAGAACATATGGGCGAGGTTCTGCCAGAACGAACCAAGCGCCAAACATAATATTTTTGAGATATTTCAAGTTAATGTTTGGACCGTTGCTGATGTAACAGAGTACTGAGTTTATAAACATCTCTAAAATAACACATAAGTATAGAAAGAAATGACTTTTTGTTTTGGTACTCATGCACTCAGTTCACTTTGACAGAATGGAAATTAAAGAATATGGTTTTCTGTACAGTGTGGTTGGATGTATTTCAGTATGACTAATTACTGCAATAATAATAGTAAAATTGTTGTGAAAAATATATGATTCTTTGTCGCTGATCAGGTCGTAATTAATATCAACCATGTTTTGATCATCGGAAACCATATTCATTCAGAATGGGAAAAAATCGACCCTAAAATTTCAAAAAGTTACCTCATAAAAATGTTCACCACCCCGAAAAAACACCCTACGCAGAATATTAGCTCAATCGGACTTAAGGGAGAGTGGCGCAAAGCGGTCAAAGTTTGAGTTTTTTGAAAATTGAAAAATCACCCAAGAGGGGAGTAAATGAAAATGGTGTTTTCGAATTTTTTTTTTTTTGAAGATTTTTGAGTATGAAACGTCGAGATCTACTGTCATCTCAAATATTGTTTTTTTGTCAAAACACGACACTCTGGGACCTCACAGTAAATATCCACGTTTCGTGCAATCAGAAGACATTTGGCATCAAAAATTGTTATTGAAAACCTCGATTTCCGGTGATTTTTTGGTTTTCAAAAAACTCAAATTTTAACGTCTGCGACACTAGTGAATAACTATTTTCATTTGCACCCAATACCATATGTTTTGCCTCGTACTCCGAAAAAAAATCAAAAACCGAAGTCCCAGAGTGTCGGTCTAGGTCTCAACGTTTCATGCAATTTTAAGATATTTGGCATCAAAATTTTTTTTTCGAAAACCCCGACTTCCTTAACTCTCTCTCCTTGGGTGATTTTTCGATTTTCAAAAAACTCAAACTTTGACCGCTTTGCGCCACTCTCTCTCTAATCCGAGCTGATATTCTGCATAGGGTGTTTTTTCGAGATGGTGAACATTTTTATGAGGTAACTTTTTGAAATTCGAGATGACCATTTTCATTGGTTCCCTAGGGTACATTTTTCATTATTGTCTTTATACTTCGCACGAGCCTATTTGGATGTAAAAGTTCCATTTTGGTTTGACCAAAAAAGGTGAAGAGCCTCCTAATATCTTTTTCAAGTTTAACTCAAAGAAGGTGGGGGTGTTTCCAACGAGGCTTTTTCGTAAAATCGCTTGAAATTTGACAGACGTTGATCAAAAGACATTTCGTTATAACAGTTTTTTGAGCAACCACAGATGTAATCGGCTTGAATCTTCTTGGCCGAAACTACCGCCCCTCGTGTGTTGATAAACTTGCATTCCTATAGGGTTTCCTTCCAAAATTGAGGCTAAGCGCGTTTGTGTTTTTTGAGACACGCAAGCGAATCCACATTCTCCTGGTTGGAATCCGAGACGTCTTTAGTAGATTCAAAAGTAACATTTCATTCTGGTTCTAAAATGTTATGATCGAATGAAATTTAAAAAAAAGTTCAGACAAAGTGAACCTAGTTCAAAAATTTCATCTAGGGTTTCATTTCCTCTTAAATTTGTAACCTTCACAACCAAGACTTTCTCAATTAGATAATACTTCCTTTCATGCTGTGAGCTCACATCTTCGACAATTTCGGATTCAGAATCTTCAAGAAAATGAAAAACAAAATTATGTAGCTGCTAGACATGCAAAAACTTCACTCTCTTGGCAGCAAGAGCGAACCAAGTACATGCTAAATATTAACCGAATGTCATTATGAAACACATTAGTATTTTATAACACATGTGGCATTATCATTTGTTATCCGGGTCCAACATTTTCGAAGACGAAACATGGAAAACGACTCTCCTCTCAGTCGCTTCGCTTCGAGTAGGACTTTTTGGCATTCGCCGTCAACATGACTAGTACATCAGTATAAATAAATAAATAAATAAATATAATAAGAAATGATAATAATATAAATAAAAAAATGAATACAAATATACTTTTTTCATTTCACCACTACCGCTCCACCCTGACATGTACCTCGTATTCCGCGTACACAATATTATTTAACGTCCATATAAAGTGAAACGAAAACTTGATTTCTGATGCAAAAAAGTAGTTACACAATTAATGGACGACTCCATTGTTTACCCACCGTGAACTCAAATATCGATACATGCATAACGTAAATAGAATAGCAGGTATATTACTCCATCGCTTTTTTCATGTAGTGGTAGGCAAAGAAAAAAAGGCAAAAATCGAGGGGTTGTATCCCAGACACGACCGCTTAGGACGTAGGACTACGCAATCTTTTTTCTTCAATTTGTTGATTTCGGATATCATTTGCAAATACGTCGAAATCCCATAAATAACTCTTTAGTGAAAAGTTCCGGGGACCGTGATAGGTTTCAATGCCTTGCGTGTTTTTATAGAATCATTCCGAGAAGCAACGATTCTTTCTTGCCTTGTCGAGAACAATACACTAATTGATCATGTGTCACAATTTGTTTCTTTCTATCAATGCACGCATTGCACTGAGTAATTAACGAGAGGCATCTTCTGTGCATCGCCATTCAATAAGCATTAAACACGCGTCTAACAGATGCACACAGTTGCAGCGATAAAAATGAAACATCGAAGCACACTTCATGTGAAATATTCGCTAGCGTTTACAACTCGAGGGGAAACATAAAACACAAAACGAGCAGAATGAGCGACCTTTGTTGTTTCGGGTACATAAAGGTTCTGAGAATTTTCCTCAGAGGAGATGCAATACCTCTACGCTAGCGACAGCTTACTTACTATGCAAGGGTGCAGTTTACTTCGCAAATATTCTCTTTTCGCTATCCCCCTTCGTTGTTTCTATTCTAGCGGCTACATAAGTTGCTCGTTATTGACAGCTCTGTTCGGGAGAGCACATAAATGAACAGAACAAATGTATGGGGAAATGAGAATGCTTCCAATTTTCATCAATTTGAACCATATACAGACTATGGGATTGTAATGTATAGCATATCAAACAAATCTTAGCAAATTTCCGATTCGATTGGTATACCGTTTGCAGCAAAAATAGTTATTAACGTTAACTTTATTTAATGAAAACGTGACCTGCTTTCTGATTCGTCACCCTTAATGTAAGACGTAGTCCTACGTCAAAAATAATTTCAATATGACAGTTGTACAGTGTTTTTCAAATTAGCTTCTTTGTGTTGTATAAATAATAGCCCATAATAGCTCAGCAGCACACAATTCGTTGTTGATATTCGTATTCTATAGCAAAAAAACTCAACAATCCACATTATTCGTACGACGTAGCTTCTTGTAACATCATTTAATTCCCGAGCTGAAGAGAACAATGGACATAAGAGATTCTGTACATGATCATGGTAAATCGAAGGAACTTTTCTATGCACAGAATATCGTTCTTACAATATTCATAAATCGATCCGTAGCTTGTAAACGAAGCTGGCAAAAACAAAATGATCGTTTTTTTTAGAAAGCTATACAATTGACACGAATAATTAAGATAGAACAAATGGAACCCTGTATAATATGCTGTTTGCTGTGCCGGATCGAGTAGAATGCCACTTCGTTCGCTTGATTAATTTAAATATTGATTTATTCAATGTTATAATCTATCATTTCGACGGTATCGACATGCGTTTTCGTCGAACAGAATTTGTGTTGTATGTCACTTAGTATTGTTTAATGCTTCATTTCCACTTGTAAAATGGATATCCTGTCAATGATAGTCTGTGAATACCAGAATAAAGAAGATATCATGATCATACAAATTTGAAATAATTCTTCGCGATGACGAATGAAAATCAAAATAAATAATTATGATCTCTCGGAGATATTTTTTTCTGAATCAATGTTTGAGTGAATCCATCGATCGTGTGTTTCAAGACACCGCGGCTTTGTCTTTGTTCTGAACAACAACAGTCGATTTAAAAACAGGAATTCTAGAAATTTTAATTTTTAAAATTTTAATTTTTAAAAACCATGTTTAGTTTTTTTAGGGTAAGGAAACCAACTATGAAATCCACGAAAATATAACATGGTGAAACATTCAAGTCACATTCGTTCTCTGCAATGCGTGATCTCGCTGCTCTCAACCGTAGCTGGAGCCGAATCAAGTTGCTCAACTCTGAATACAGAATGAGTGGTTATCTCGTCCAAAGACATACATGTCTCTGGGTGTTGAAAGAAAAACGAACAATTCGATTCATACCGGATCACGATAAATTAATATAATTCTTCATGGCTGTTCAAAAGCGTCTTTCATCAGCAAGATCACAGAATATCCAAATTGGAGAATCAAATTTCTGACGCAATATTCCAATTATAGTTTACGGACTCAGAGTTCGTTTGGATACCCCAATTTCTTTTCTTTTATTCAATGTTTCTTTTTTAGTCCAAATATCTCTATGTCTCGAACATCTACTCTTTCTCTGCGATCAATTGTTGCTCTTCCTATTTTGACTTTGAATTTCAACTCTCTACTCTTCATTTCCTACTATCTACTCTATACTTTGTTCTCTCTTCTCTCTACTCTCTGCTCTTTATTTTAAACTTTCCACTTTCTCTCCGCTCTCACTACTCTCTACTCTCTACTCTTTCTACTCTCTACTTTCTCTAATCTCTTTACTCTCTACTCTCTCTATTATCTACTCTCTACTCTCTACTCTCTCTACTCTATCTACTCTATCTACTCTATCTACTCTATCTACTGTCTACTCTATCTACTTTCTACTCTCTCTACTCTCTCTATTCTCCTTACTCTCTACTCTCTCTACTCTCTCTACTCTCCCTACTCTCTACTATCTCTACTCTCTACTCTGTACCGTCTCTACTCTCTACTCTCTCTACTCTTCACTCTCTCTACTCTCTACTCTCTCCACTCTCTACTTTCTACTATCTCTACTCTCTACTCTCTACTCTCTCTATTCTCTACTATCTCTACTATCTCTACTATCTCTACTATCTCTACTCTCTACTATGTACTCTCTCTACTCTCTCTACTCTCTACTTTCTACTCTCTCTACTCTCTACTCTCTACACTCTCTACTATCTCTACTCTCTACTCTGTACTCTCTCTACTCTCTCTACTCTCTACTTTCTACTCTCTCTACTCTCTACTCTTCCTGCTCTTTACTCTCTACTCTACCTACTCTCTACTCTCTCTATTCTCTACTATCTCTACTCTCTACTCATACTCTCTCTACTCTGTACTCTCTCTACTCTCTACTCTCTCTCTCTCTCTCTCTCTCTCTCTCTCTCTACTCTCTACTCTCTACTCTCTACTCTCTACTCTCTACTCCCTACTCTCTACTCTCTACTCTCTACTCCCTACTCTCTACTCTCTACTCCCTACTCTCTACTCTCTACTCTCTACTCTCTACTCTTCCTACCCTCTACTCTCTACTCTCTACTCTTCCTACCCTCCCTACTTTCTACTCTCTCTACTCTTTACTATCTCTATTCTCTACTCTGTACTCTCTTCTTTCTATTCTCTACTCTGTACTCTCTTCTTTCTACTCTCTACTCTCTCTACTATCTACTCTCTCTACTCTCTACTCTCTACTCTCTACTCTCTCAACTCTTTACTCTCTTTACTCTCTTTACTCTCTTTACTTTCTACTCTCTACTATCTCTACTCTCTACTCTGTGCTCTCTCTACTCTCCCTACTCTCTCATCTCTCTACTCTCTCTACTCTCCCTATTTTCTACTCTCTCTACTCTCTATTCTCTCTACTTTCTACTCATTCTACTCTCCTTACTCTCTACTCTCTCCACTCTCTCTACTCTCTCTTCACTCCTCATACTCTCCCTACTCTCTACTCGCTCTACTCTCTATAATCTCTACTCTCTACTCTCTACTCTCTACTCTCTCTACTCTCTACTCTCTCTACTCTCTTTACTTTCTACTCTCTACTCTGTGCTCTCTCTACTCTCCCTACTCTCTCATCTCTCTACTCTCTCTACTCTCCCTATTTTCTACTCTCTCTACTCTCTATTCTCTCTACTTTCTACTCATTCTACTCTCCTTACTCTCTACTCTCTCTTCACTCCTCATACTCTCCCTACTCTCTACTCTCTCTACTCTGTACTCTGTACTCTCTACTCTCTACTCTCTACTCTCTACTCTCTACTCTCTACTCTCTACTCTCTACTCTCTACTCTCTACTCTCTACTCTCTACTCTCTACTCTCTACTCTCTATTCTCTACTCTCTACTCTCTACTCTCTACTCTCTACTCTCTATTCTCTATTCTCTACTCTCTACTCTCTACTCTCTACTCTCTACTCTCTCCTCCCTACTCTCTCTACTCTCTACTGTCTCTACTCTCTTCTCTACTGTCTCTACTCTCTACTGTCTCTACTCTCTACTGTCTCTACTCTCTATTCTCTACTGTCTCCTTTCTACTCTCTCCTTTCTACTCTCTCCTTTCTACTCTCTCCTTTCTACTCTCTCCTTTCCACTCTCTCTACTCTCTACTCGCTGCTCTAAAAAAACGCACACACAAACACATACACGCACATGCACGCACAAATGAACACATGTACACACGCAGACGCGCACAGTCTCACACACAAAAAAACGTATCGCAGCTGCTGACTGCTCACTCTCTCACACTGTTTTTTATTACATCAACCAATCAACTAACCAAAACACACACTCCCGCAAACGCACACGCACACGTACATGCAAACACACACACACACACACACACACGCACACACAAACACATACACGCAAATGTACACGCAAACGAACACACGCAGACGCACACACTCTCTCACACAAAAAACGCATCGCAGCTGCTCACTGCTCACTCTCTCACTATGTTTGTGTTTACGTCAAGAATACGAACATTTACGACCGTTAACGACTGTTCACGACGACCGCGCTTTATTTTTTAGCGATTTTATTTATAGTAAGAATTCGTGTGGATACCCCAAGCTCGCCCCTTGCTTGAGTAAATGCTGTACAAGTGTGGATGGATAGCACATTTAAGGAAACTTTTTAGCTCATTTGATGTAATGTATGATGTTTTTGATGTGCTATATATGTATTTTTTGCTTATATCGTGTGGATCCCCTACGATTATAGCAAAAAGGGATGAACATTAGGATTGACTATGGTACGGGATATGTTTCTTTAGAAACGCTAATTCTCAATTGAACGACGAAACAAAATTCCGATAATCAAATGCTATTGAAGGACATTTGGGCGTCGGAAGGAAAGTTACATGAGATGACAATCGTAAGAATTACTTCGAGACTAAACGCACGTAACACTTTCACTTGACAACAAGCGGCGACGTAGGATATCAAAGGATAAACTGAGAAGGGACTGAGATGGCTCTGCTTTCGCGGCAACAGTTAAATTCAAAGGATAACTTGGAAAGGCAATCGAGAGTACTTCTCTCAAATAAATCTAACATGATATATTTCGATATAGTTTATATAGTTTATTTTGAACTCGCTAAGCAGACCTAAAAGTGTAGTTTAGAAAGCTAAATTATTGGAATTTATCGATTTGCTCGACCTTAAAATAACTTCCTATATTTTACGCCGTCGCGTGTTGAAAAGTGGGAGTATTCCAATAATTTAGCTTTCTAAACTACACTTTTTGGCCTGCTTAACGAGTTCCAAATAAACTATATAAATTGTCGATTACATTTTCATATATCAGAAAAAAGTTCTACTTTCCACAATTTTCAATTTCAGATTCTAAATTCTTGACATAGATTCTGAACCAGAATCTGAAAGCCAAAACTGTGTCTATGCACTTTCAGAATGACACTTCATAACAAAAGTTCAGATTTTTCAGAATAAATAAGCCGCGGTTTCTTGAAAAAAAAACCATCGATGTATTCCCACAAACAATTATTCGGGAAAACTATCTCCGGTATATGTGAAGTACATGTTCCGATTTCCATGCGTGGCCGTGAAGACGAGAATCCAAAATAATATAAAACAAATGGGTTCAGAACGGTTGAAAATCTTTTGAAAATAATCCACGAGTACTTACAATTCATCAGGGCAGTTGATGGGCTGTGATAATCGGTATCCATCGCGGAGATAATGTTCCATTTCAAACGGATCAACCTGAATCAAAACAGAGCAGAATCCGAAAAAAAAGTACATCAGAAACTACCGAAAAAAAAAAATATCCGCGAACAATAACCCTACTCACCTCTGCGTAAGGCTGCCGCGCAAGAGTGCACAGCTCCCACATTAGCACTCCGAAGGCCCACGTGTCGGAAGCTTCACTGAACTGCTTGTACTGGATGCTTTCCAAGGCCAACCACTTGATGGGTCTGTTCTCGCTGTCACCCAGGCAGTAGTAATCGCCGGGGAACAAGTCACGTGACAGCGATTTATCCGCCAGCTTCACCCGCAGCTGATCATCGATACTGTGAAGAGTTTGAAAAAAAGGCATCCAATAAGACCACGTTGACATTTCGGTGATAGAACTCAAGATCACTTACACACAATTCCGGGCAGCAATATCCTTGTGGATCACACCGTGACTGTGAAGATGACCCAAGGCTTGTGCCAACTGCAGCTGAATCTTCACTATCTGGATGGTGGTAATCGTTCGAGCAACGGGTTCCTGCAGGAAGATCTTCAAATTTCTCATGTTCTCCGGCGCTAGATAGAGCAGAAAGGGCGCCGTGTGATCCTCGATGGAAACCCCCAGCACCGATAGAATTCCAGGATGTTGAGCGCCGTACAAACTCATTCCCTCCTGCAGTAGCATCGAAACCTGGTTTTGGGAGGCATGCTGGCTAACCGTTTTAACCAACACTTCCTGACTGTCATTGTAGGAACCACGGTAGACCCGACCAAACGTACCCTCCTGTAGCAGAGAGGACAGACGAACTCGACACCGTTGAACGGTGAGCTCGGAGATGCGTCGCTGGAGCTCCTCCTGTTCGACGTTGGCGTAGATTTTGCTTCGGGACAGGGTTGCGATGGTAGGGGCGATCGAGGGTGGGGAAACGATCGAGGATGGTGCCGAAGGGGGATGGGTTTGCAGTCGCTGGAAGCTTGAGGTTCGCACTGGTTGTGCGTGGTGGGGTTTGCGCTTCATCGAGCCCCGGGCACAATAAGCGATCGAGATCAGAACGACGACCAGTACGATCGCCAGGATGCCTCCGACGATGAGTGTGATCAGACCGTTCTGGGAGTGGGTTACCGTTTCCAGCAAGTAAGGATCCGGCTGGTTGGCGTCTGGATGCTCGCTGTGAATCGTCAAATAGAAAATGTTAGTAATTTTGATGAAAAATGTAAGTTCGAAGGTACATACTTGGTCAGACAAATCTTCTTCCGTCGGAAAACCAACTCGGTCGCGTTGCCAGTAGCTCTGTTGAGGGTGACCTCAATCGTGATCGTGACTTCAACCTCGGCCGGATCCGGACCGGCACACTTGAGGGCGATCGCGAATGTCTCGATCTGGGTGGGGATCTCCCCCACCCGGGAGATGTTCATCGAGGGTTTCGGTAGAACCAATGGATCCGAAGTGACAATGCTTATCTTGTAGGGAAGCGGTTTCTCTGCCAAGCTTTGCCACGTGAAAGAAATGTCCTGTACGGTGGCTGGAACCGGAACTGTGAAGTGAAGCGCATATTCGTTGACCTGGCCTTCCCGGACATAATACAATTCCGCCGAAAGACCTACAGAGAAAAAAAATATCATGGGTTAATAATAGTATACCTAATTATGTTCAAATTATTCAAAATTAGCACATTCGCGAGTTTGGAACTTCCAGCGCTTCTTTCCACATCCCAAACAATTATCGATCGCAATTGTTTTCCGGACGCTAACGAGATCATGAGAAAAAAACCGAAAAAAATGATTTCTACATTCCAAATTACTACCCTCAATAATGATCGGAGGTATATTGTTATTCAATCAATCTTGGTGAATTATCTTCACTTTGCTTCGCTACAGTGTTTGTTGAAATATCAATACAATTTAAACATAAATGCAATACAAAGAATAGTATCAATTCCACAGCCCCAAACTACCCATCCTACTTTCCACGTTTTAAATGTTATTCTTTCTTCTCAATATAGTTATAATGAATTTATACGACCAATAATTCTTTCCACCAACGCTTTCGCCCCAATGCTCATTTCATGGTTATCCTCATTCTGAATTTTGCCAGCACCATATGCAAACACACACATAAATAACCCAAGCTGAGGATCCCCCACCCGTGCCCGTGTCCGTGCTCCATTGAACCGAGAAGATGGAAAGCGGGTCATATTTTTATTTTATTGCTCTCTAAATTTATGTCCCGACGGAGTGCAGTTCTTTCACCTTCGGTCGGTCGGTCGGTCTGTCGGTCTTACGGCAGCAGTCGTCTCCATTTCCATGTCTCTTGGAGCCACTTCACCCTCACGTCCACTGATTAGCCTGCTTTCCATTCTTGAGCCAGCAGATCATGGAACTTCTCTGTCTACGGTTGTGGGAATTTTTCTCGGGCGAAAAAGTATATCTGACTAATTGAACTAATCTCGGCGTCGAGCCAAGGTGTGCTCTCTGTGCGATATTGTGTTTTTCCGCTTGGGTGCGTTTCTCATAACTATGGTCTTCTTTTTTTTGTTGCTCGCCCTGAACCGCCTCGCCTAGCTAATGTGACATCGTGCCGGAAAACTTGCAGAGCTTGCGAAGAGTCAGAGAGAACTTATTTATTTGCGAGTTATGATTTATTTTAAATTGCATTTCACCTCACACCTCAAACTCTCTCTCTCTCTGATGTGCTACCAAAGGATGTAATTCATTTTGTTTTTCTCATAGAGTTGAGATAACTGACGGTGCTTAAGAGTTGGGAATTTGGCAGTAATAAATTCTTACAGTCGGTTGTATATCAGCCATTCCATGCCAAACCGATATAATGGTTCCCAAATTTTCGCGAAAAGTGCTAGTTTTCATCCTTGTCGCAAAATATTAGATCTGCATTTTAAATTTTTTTTATTAGGATGCCCATTTCCATTTGAAAGTGGTCCTAAAAATATTTTTTTCAACTTTCTCCCAAAAATCACTTTTTTCAGAAACTCTTAACTTTTGAAATACTGGACCAATTCAGACGATCAACAATTAGCTGACACTTTAATTACAGATTCGCATCACATATTTATAGTTTATATTTCAGATATGACTCTCTATCCGAGATCTAAATACAATTTGTACAGGAAAACTTGTTTTTGTGCGATCTCACCACTTGTGCGATTAATTTGTGTGATTTTCGCTCCGATTTAGAAATAGAATTCCACAAAAAGGGTGACATAAATGAAGAATAGCACAAAAACAGGTTTGCATGTAGAATCAAATTTTATACTCGAATTTTTGGTATGACATTTTTTCAGATCTAGATTCCATGTTCAGACTGTAAACTAGAAATTGACGAATCTCATGCCAACTCATCTTTGAAGTTGGCAGCGCCATCACATTGCAAATTTGTGTATTTGAAATCTTAAAAAGCTAAACGACTTTTTGAAAACAGCTTAATTTTTTTTGTTAATTTAAAAAAAAACTCTAGCTTAAAAATTATAAAATTTACAATCATTGTATTTATTGTATTGGTTTTTTATAGTTAACATGGCTTTGGACTAGAGGACGCTAGCCATTTTTGTATTTTTTCCTAAAAGCTTTTTACACAACACACCTGAAATTCAGAGATGTGAGTTTTTTCGTTTTAATGTTATGATTTTCCGAAGTTAACCGATTGGTAAAAAAATAAATTTTTCCCCTTTTTTCCAAGAATGACTCTTTTTTCTAAAAATCGTAACTATTGAGCTGCTGTACCAAATCAGATGATCAGCACATTAAATTGAAGCCAACAAGCTATTCCTTTTTGTACAAATATCACACGAAAATGTATTTCGTTTTGGTAATTTTTTTTTATCAATTCGTTTATTTTTACAGGCTCAGTTACTTAAGTTTAAAGGAGCCGAATTCTTAAATATAATTTTGAAACTATATATATATAAACAATTTTCTTACATCTATGGTTAGTAAGGTGGAAAACCGATTACTCGCGGTGTACTCGAGTTTAGGAGGGTGACATATTTTTAGGAGAAGCATGGGATATAAGGAAATTGTAACAATGTTGATGAACACTCATTTCATAAATCTATTCGTATATCGATAGTGTTTTTACATTTCAACTTATTCTACTATTTATAGTAAGGGGACGAATTACCCGCAAAGGAAGGAAAGGAGGGTATAAGGATGTAGGGACAATCACACACGAAGATCTATAGCTTTAAGGAAAACATATATATGGGACATGTGATCAAGGTCTAACCGAGCCAACACATCTCTCACCGGCACATTGGGCTGTCTTCCTCGGGCCCGAAGGGGGTTTTCTAAATTCGATCTGGCGACCAGATACACCTCGCACGACCAAACAATGTGCTCGATGTCGTGATAACCTTGGTCACAAACGCAGAGATTGCTGCTGGCACGATTGAAACGAAAGAGTAGTGCATCTAACGAACAGTGATTGGACATGAGTCGGGAGAAGGTGCGAATAAAGTCTCGACTCAAGTCTAGACTTTTGAACCACGGTTTGAGGCTAACCTTAGGGATAATCGAGTGAAACCACCGGCCCAATTCATCTTCATTCCACTTGCGTTGCCAGTTAGCGATGGTATTTTTGCGGACTAAAGAATAAAATTCATTGAAGGCGATTTGACGCTGATAAATATCGCCTTCAATTGCACCTACTTTTGCTAATGGTCAGCCCTCTCATTACCCGGAATGGAGCAATGTGAAGGGACCCAGACAAAAGTAATAACATAACAGCGTCTGGATAAAGCACTCAAAATTTCTCGTATTCTCTCAAGGAAGTACGGCGAGTGCTTTTCCGGCCTCACTGAACGGATAGCTTCGACAGAGCTAAGACTATCCGTTACAATGTAATAGTGTTCAACAGGTCGTGAGGCGACGCTGTCCAGCGCCCAATGAATTGCTGCCAATTCAGCAATATACACCGAGCAAGGATTCTGAAGACTGTGTGAGGTGCTAAAAAATTCGTTGAACACTCCAAATCCTGTGGACTCGTTTATAGTGGACCCATCAGTAAAGTACATATTATCACAATTGATACCCCCATACTTTGCATCGAAGATCGTTGGAGCGATCCTCGATCGTTGGTAATCTGAATATCCATGGATATCTTGCTTCATGGACAGATCAAAATGCACAGAGGAATTGATGTAGTCAGGGAAACAAACACGGTTGGGAATATACGAAGAAGGATCAACCTGCATGGAGATGAATTCATGATATGAACTCATGAATCCGGAGTGAAAATTTAGCTCGATCAGCTGCTCAAAATTTCCGATCACCAATGGGTTCATAACCTTACACCGGATGAAGAACCGAAGAGATAATAAATTGAAGCGATCTATTAGTGGGAGTAGGCCTGCCAAAACCTCGAGACTCATGGTATGCGTTGAGGGCATACATCCCAACGCAATACGGAGACAAAGATACTGAATTCGCTCGAGTTTAATGAGGTGTGTTTTGGCAGCTGATTGAAAACAGAAACTGCCATACTCCATAACTGAGAGAATAGTTGTTCGATACAACATTATAAGATCTTCGGGATGGGCTCCCCACCAGGTGCCGGTAATTGTACGGAGAAAGTTTATTCTTTGTTGACATTTTTTACTCAGCTACCTAATATGGGCCCCCCAAGCACATTTGGAGTCGAACCAGACACCAAGATACTTGAATGACATAGCATGAGTGATCGGTTTACCCAAAAGTTGAAGCTTTGGTTTTGCTGGTCTATGCTTCCTAGAAAAAACCACCATCTCTGTTTTCTCCGTGGAGAATTCGATCCCTAGCCCAATGGCCCAGGTTGAAAAATTGTTCAAAGTATCTTGTAAGGGTCCTTGCAGGTCGGATTCGTTTGATCCTACGACAGTCACCACTCCATCATCTGCAAGTTGTCTTAGGCTGCAATTTTGTGTAAGGCAATTGTCGATGTCGCTTACATAGAAGTTGTACAAAAGAGGGCTTAAACATGAGCCCTGGGGGAGGCCCATGTAAGAGACCCGACTTACTGCCGAATCTCCGTGAGAAAAGTTCAAATGTTTCTCACAAAGCAAGTTATATAACATATTATTCAATAGAGGCGGCAGACCCCGAAAGTGTAATTTGTCCGACAAAACCTCTATTGAAACAGAATCGAAGGCCCCCTTTATGTCCAAGAATACTGAAGCCATTTGTTTTTTTTCGGCGTAAGCCATTTGAATTTCTGAAGAAAGCAACGCAAGACAATCATTCGTCCCCTTGCCCCTGCGGAACCCATATTGTGTATCTGAGAGTAGGCCATTCGTTTCAACCCATCGATCAAGGCGAAACAAGATCATTTTCTCCAACAATTTCCGTATACAAGACAGCATTGCTATTGGGCGGTACGAATTGAAGTCGGACGCGGGTTTTCCGGGTTTTTGAATAGCTATAACTCGTACTTGTCTCCAATCATCTGGAACAATATTATGTTCCAGAAACCGATTGAATAAATTCAACAAGCGATGTTTCGCCACATCAGGGAGGTTTTTCAGCAAGTTGAACTTAATTCTATCCGATCCCGGAGCAGAATTGTTACATGAAAGCAGAGCAAGAGAGAATTCTACCATCGAAAACTCGGAATCAAGATCGCACCTACCTTGTGGTATATCTCGAACAATTTTTTGCACAGGAGCGGAATCAGGACAAACCTTCCGTGCAAAATTAAAAATCCATCGATGTGAATATTCTTCGCTTTCATTCGTTGAAGAGCGATTTCTCATGTTTCGAGCCACTTTCCATAATTTTTTCATTGACGTTTCTCGTGACAAACCTCCCACGAAATTTCGCCAATAAGCACGTTTTTTCCCTTTGATTAAGTTTTTAAATTGATCTTCAAGGGCTAAATACGTTTGAAAATTTTCAAGGGTTCCACGTTTCCGAAAAGCTTTAAATGCATTCGATTTTTCTACATAAAGCTTGGAACACTGGCTATCCCACCATAGATTGGGAGGCCTTCGACGAATAGTGGAACCTGGGATGGGTTTCGTTTGAGCGCGAACCGCGCTGTCATAGATCAAACGAGAAAGGAAGTTATACTCCTCCAATGGAGGTAAACCATCTCTGGAATTGATGGCTAGAGCAATCGCGTCCGCATATTTTTTCCAGTCAATGTGTCTTGTGAGGTCATATGCCATGTTTATAGATTCAGAAGAATTCGACCCAATGGTGATGGAAATTTTGATTGGCAAGTGATCACTACCGTTGGGGTCCTGGATTACATTCCACTTGCAATCTAACGATAGTGAATTCGAGCAAAGCGAGAGGTCAAGAGCACTTGGGTTAGCAGGAGGTTTAGGTACACGTGTTGTTTCCCCAGTGTTCAAAACGGTCATATTGAAGCTGTTACACAGGTCATATATCAACAATGAACGATTGTCGTCGTACTGTTCCTCCCAGGCAGTTCCGTGAGAGTTGAAGTCTCCCAAGATCAATCGTGGCTCAGGAACGAGTGAGCACATGTCAACAAGTTGCTTGCGGCTAACCGGAGGCCAATACAAGCTGACAATACAGAGGTCTTTGCCTCTGATGTTTGCATGACAAGTAACAGCTTCGATCCCTCCAATAGGTGGAAGGTCAATTCGAAAAAATGAGTGGCACTTATTGATCCCCAAAAGCACCCCTCCGTATCTATCATCACGGTCCAAGCGTATAATATTAAAATCGTGGAAAGAGATATCATCTCGCGAAGAAAGCCAAGTTTCGGACAGAGCAAAAACATCACAATTGAAGTTATGAATTAAAAATTTGAATGTATCCAATTTAGGGATAAGACTACGACAATTCCACTGTAAAACAGTGATATCTTCGACCTCTCTATTTGAATTAGACATCAAGAGAGATAATCATTGCAAGGAGGGGCCATGTTTGCATCAATTGTTGCAAAATTGTCTTTAATACTGGAAGCATTGAGATGACAATGGTTCTGATGGAGTCGGAAACATTAAAACACTTGAAGATTTGATCCAAAAGGTCAGACAACTTTATAAATCCCGATTGGGAAGTTGAACTGGACGGAAAAATAGGGACAGTTGGGGTTTTTGATGTCCCCTCGAGTGCTGGGTCGTTCGAAGATGAAATATTCCCACGGAAGCCAGGAGGAACCTGATTTTGCTTGTCCGCTGCACTCGATTTTTTAGGCAAGTTAACAAAGGATATAACCGTGGGGACTTGTTCTTGAACTTTGGGAGTGGTCACATTTTTGCGCCGGGGATTCCCTTTGAAAATAAACGGTGTGCCCCCGCTAGCTGTGTCCGCTTCCATTTCATCAACTGGCAACGTGGAAAAGGTATTGTGTGTTGAGATTGGTTGTTCTTGTTGTTGGGTCAGTGGCGAAGCGCCCTTTAAAATTTCCGCAAAAGTGCGCTTCGAGCGTTCCTTTAAAGAGCGCTTCTGTTTCTCCCAGCGAATCTTGTAAGTTTCACAAACTGAGAGCTCGTGTGGGGATCCCCCGCAATATGGACATTTATGCTCAGTCGCACTGCAGGATTTCCCCTCATGTTGCTCTCCGCAAGTGGCACAGCGCTCCTTGTTGGCACAATAATCCGAAGTGTGACCAACTGACTTGCATTTGTTGCAAGTCATGGGCTTTGGCACGAAGAGTCGCACAGGTAGTCTCAATTTGTCCACCATAACGTAGTCAGGGAGGGCGGCACCAGCAAAGGTGACTCGAAACGAGTCGGACGGCGTAAATTTAGTTTGGTCCCCATCATGGGAAAGTTTCCCGAGTTGACGACAGTCCAAGATTTTCACTTCCATTGAGGGGAGCTTCTTGAACTTGCCTTTTCCTTCTGCTTTTATTTGTTCGCTCGTCAGACCCGTTTCAGTTATCACCCCCTCAATTTCTACGTTATGGGAGGGTATAAATGTTCGATATTCGAGAGTGAAATGTTGATCAGCAACAATCTCGTTTGCGTGTTTCCGGTCATTCACGACAACTCGCAATTTGTTCGGTCTAACCCTGCGAATTTCAGATAGAGAAGTGTATCTGGCCAGATCTTTCATGATCTGAATCACGTTAAGGTTTTTTCCTTTCGGTTTTGGCCGGAGGAAAACAACCCAC
The DNA here is from genome assembly GCF_029784135.1 of Toxorhynchites rutilus septentrionalis. NCBI lineage: Eukaryota > Metazoa > Arthropoda > Insecta > Diptera > Culicidae > Toxorhynchites > Toxorhynchites rutilus. Next base: position 8,101,337 of record NC_073746.1, read on the forward strand.
GGGCCAGTTCCAGGTGCATCTTCTGGATAAACTCTGACACGTGGAGCGGATACAACAGAGGGGGAAGACAAGGACGAGGACGAGGATGAGGATGGGGACGAGGACGAGGATTGGGTTGGATCGGAAGCATCAGAAGGGGGAAGCGAAATCGATGATGGGAGATGGGGAGTGGAAGTAACAGTGGGTTGAGAAGGGAGGCTTGCAATTTTCTTAGAGGGGGGCTTGGTAGGATGAGCGGATTCGTCCCCAGAAGAATTATCTTCCTTATGAGGGACTCGTTTATGTTTTTTCCCAGATCTTGTATAAGATTCATTATCGGAGATCTCCATCTCTGGAGATCCTCCACTATTCTCCATTTTACAAAAAATTCTGTATTATTTCTAATTTATTATTGATTTTAACAATAATCTCAAAAAATAATTGCAAAAAAAAAATTATGATAATAATATTAAACAATGAACAAATAATTGAATAGTAATATTAATAATAAATATGTGTACCTTAATATAAAAGTTGTTCCAATAATGCACTCTACTGCCCTAATCAGGGAGAGACAGAAGCTACGCGCTACGGAGACAACACAATAGCGCAAGAATAGCTTACGGAGCCACGTGATGATTAATCCCGTTTGCGACAGTCACGCGATGGCGATCCCGTTATGTCGAATCAGTTCAACAGCCGCAATCCGGCTCGCTGCAAGAGCGCTGCTTCCTTTGTTCCTTCGTTCCACTTCACAAAAGGTCAGGTCGCGGACAGCAATGACCTTCACTCGTACACGATACACTCGTACCAATAGCACAATAGCAAAAGTGGCAATGCACAATACCGACAATTTGATTGCAATTGTTTTTTATTGTTTACCATATTTTTAATATTTTTTCTGGAAAGATTTTTTTTTACATAACGTGTTTTAAAATTAGAGATGTGACTTTTTTCGTTTTTAAGTTATGATTTTTCAAAATAAACTTGTTTTTATATTCCTATGCTACTAGACTGGATCTTTGAGACTATAATACAATTTTTTTCGCAAATGTTATATTTTTTCAATGAATACTCATTGGCATCAATTTATTATGTCGATTATCTCAAACGGTACAGTAGTTCAAAAGCCATTTTTCGAAAAAAAAAAGCTAAAAATGTTATTGTAGTATCGGTTAACTTTGAATAATCATTAAAAAAAATCATAATCACTTAAAAACGAAAAAAATCTGAATTTTGGATATGTTACGTAAAAAAACTCAACTTGCAAGTAAAAATATAAAAAAATGTAGCACCCTTGGTCCCGAAACCATGTAAGCTATAAATAGTAAATACAAATAATTTACGATTTACGAAACAAAAAAAAACAAAAAAAAGCCTCTCTGGTTTCGAGATATGTTATGTAAAAAATTCTCAACTTTCAAAAAAAATTATTAAAAATATAGCGCCTTTGGTCCCGAGAGCATGAAAACTATAAAAAACAAATACAAAAAGATCAGCTAATTGGCTTTAATTTGATATGTCAATCATCTAAATCGGCCCAGTAGTTATAATTTTTTTAAAATGTCATTTTTTGACAAAAGTGGAAAAATTCGATTTTTCGGACCCCCCTAAAATGGACCCTGACAAAAAAATTTAAAAAATACGGGTCTAATGGTTTGCGACAAAGAACAAAATTTCCACTTTCCACGAAAATCTGATTCGATTCGATTGGTATGCAAATTATCAAATTCCGTTCGATGCAAAAATATTTATTAACGTTTCATGAAATAAGAAAACTTTGCCTGTTCTCTGATTTTGCAACCTTACTGAAAGATGTAGTCCAACGTCAAAAAAATGTTCTCAAAGTGTCGAAAATAATGAGATTCTAGCTTTTTACATGCTTTTCGGGAAACTGAATTGAGCTTCTTAAAAGCATATAAACAGCTATAAAAACAATATTTTTAAAAGTTACGCCTAAAAGTTGGCAATTGAGGCGTGGTTTACAGTTTTCATTGAAATTGGCATAGAAACGTCAAATGCTGATATAAAAGCGAAAATCAATGGAAAGAAACGAATTTTCTAAAATGACTATATTCGGCAAGATCTAAAATCAGGCTGGGTTACCCTGAGCGTAAAATTAAAAGAATACTCGTATTTTAGAAAAAAAATTTAGAAAAGGAATGAATAGACAAATTTAGAGCAAAATAAGAGATATTTTCGGTGTAAAATGTGAATAACATTAATGTTCAGATTTCTAATGAAGCCAATAATCTCTGAAAAATGATAACCATTATTTAATAGAGCTTCCTTGTAGGGAAATCAACAGATCAAACACTGTATAACTTGTTGTGAACAAAAAATATTGTTCATAAAATAACATTTTCAACCGCGCATTCGTTTAAACAAATTAAACAATTCAAATTCGAACAAATTAAAAAAAATACACTGCAAAAAATATTTAAAAAAATTAATTTATTCATTTTTCTCAAAAACGTATTTTCTTATTCTGAAAAAATATATATGCCCATATAAAAAAAAAATTGCTAAAATTTGCTAACAATAATAACCATCAATAATAGAAACACAGGTCGGACTCGATTATATACAGACTGGATTGTATGTGATTCGATTATATACAATTTTGGACTCGATTATATACAGTTTGGAATTTTTTTTTATATTTCAAATATGACTTATTTCAAGAAGAAATGTGACCTTTCAACGTTAAGGTAAAATTTAAGTGGCTCTTAAATGTACAGTGGGATGATTTTTGAAGATTTTGCTTAAATTTTCACCAGGAATTCTTTATATCGATATTGCAGCCAAATTAAGAAAGATAGAAGTTGGGTGTCAGGGAACAAATTGTACAGCGGTTAAAGAACTTTAATTCAATTGATAGAAATAATCTTGTTTAATGTAATTTTCTAGGATAAAATTAATAATAACAAATTAAGAATTATTAACTTTTAGGTTTTTCACTTCCTAAATGTTATTAAAATCCACTAATTTAGATGTTCCACTACTATATACTGTGTAAAATTTTCTCATCTTTCAAAAGAATCGTCTTCCGTAGCGTACTTGTTAATGTAGAGCCAGTTTGAAGCAACAGAGTCCGAAACTGAAAAAAAGTTCTATAACTCTGTCATTGTCGAAATTCGAACATATGCGTAGAAGGATTTTTTTAAAATCTTATTTAAAAAAAAATCACAATTAAAAAAAATATTTTATCACAATTAAATTTGCTATTTTTAAATTAAACAGTGAACCTAGTGAACCTAGTGAACCATACATATGCCGATCTAATCAAAAAATTAAATTTCAGAGCGGCGGAAGCAGTTAGACAAAAAATTACTGGAGAAGATTAAACGTGAGTGATTAAATTGAACAATTGTTAAATTTAAATAGCATTTCCATTGGGCCTGAAAAAAGAGAAAATGAACTAGATCATTACCTGAAACCAATGTAATACTTACCTTGCATACCATTTATGTTTTAATACTATACTTACAGAAAACCTAGTTCTAAAAGTAAAATTTTGTCATTAAAGGGATTTTTTAACAACCATATAGAAAAAAGGTATAAAACCGGAATACTGCAGTAATTTTTCGGAATACTAAAGTAAAATTTCGTATATATGGGAGCAGACATCTCTTTCTCTCAGACTGAACGCCAGCTTGGGATTGTACCCATAAAAAAAAGTCCCAACGATTTCAACGGGAATTGAACCAAGGCTGGCTGGAATGCAAAGCTGTTTTACCCGACCACGCTATGCACATAGCTGCTGGTGCTGTTGCATAAATGCGTGATAATATTACACATCATTGTAAAATGAAGTTGAAAGGTGTTTTCTGAGAGTAAAAAGAAGAGCATAAATATGAAGCTATATCTTTCTCGGTCTGGGCCGTGTATTTGTATGTATGTGTCTCTTGTTTCGCTCGCTCATATTGATTTTATATTACTATACCACACATATTATACAAATGCTATAGCAGTATTTGAGAGTTGCGGATTATCTGTTATGTTTAGGTTCATGTAATAAAATAAATCGGGATGCCAAAACGTGTGATAAAAATTAATTTTGGGTGCACAAAGTTTCACTGAATTTAAAATGATGCTGCCTTTGACTAGTTGAGCATGTAAATTGTCTAGCATCGAATTGATATAATTGCGAGGTTCAAAACATTCAACTTAGAATAGAAAATTCACTTTAGCTCAACGATTTATGGAACGGAAAAAACCATAAAAATAGCAAATTAACACATCGACAGTTATATCAATGGATAAAAATCTAAAAAAGACGTTCTGAATTTCAAGCTACGTTCAACATTCTCCCCGGTTCGGAGGGACAATAGGGCACAACATGAACACACACATCGCTTCCGTACTCTTTTATTACCACATTTTCTACCCACTTCGACCTCGAATATTATGACACTTTTCAGTTCGAGGTTGTTGAGCGCGCTTTGTTTTTCGTCGAGAGCTTTATAAGCACATACTCCCGGTTGGGAATGTTCACGATAGCCACGGTGACTCGTCGGTGGAGAACCACTCGAGAATTACCCCGGAGAGAAGGGACTAAGGTCAGAAAAGCTTGTTTTGCGGTCTACCTCAGCAAAATGGTTAAGTCCGAGAACAACCGAGAACCGCGTTCAGACGAGACGGAAGGCGGTGCGGAAAGTGGCAGGAGAGTTGTTATTATATGACCAACTACAAACCAACGCAATCCGATTCTCAAACGGATGACCAGCAACACTTGAGGTGTGCGGTTTTTTTGTGTTTATTGTATTTTATGTTTGAGGGAATTTGAAAAAATGGTAGAATTTATAATGTTTACTATAATTCTTACCAAAAAAACCAACATTAATTTGATTTACTTATCGTATTTCCAGAATCAACCCAGCGTGAATTCGTTCGACAAAAAAAAAGAGCGAAACACATAAAACCGAAGATCTGCCAGGTTATCGAATTACGACCACATGTTGCTTGTAAACATGTTCGCCAGTTCAAATGCCGTCGAGCTTGTCGAAATTTATCTTGACAAGATTCCGATCCCCTGTGGTCTCTCGCCATCTCCCTCTCTCTCTCTCGACCCGCTCCATTCCGTTCCGTTCCTTAATTTGTTTATTTATTCATCTCATTTTATTCCTTTATTTGCGGTGTTCTCTCCATCCATCATGATCCGGTGTTTCGCGCGGAGCTCTGTTCCTTTTTTTTGCATCCCGGCATCTCATAATCGTGTGGCTCTGGCTGGCATTTTTAGCATTCTATCTTATTCTGTTTCCTCTTTCTTTCTCTGTTTCGCACCTCTTCCCATCGCGCCACAATGACAACAAAAACTCCGCTTGTGACAACGCCAAGTATCAAGTTTTGCACCTCACACTTGTTTTTTTTTATCGGAGCAAAAGAAGCAAAATGATCAGGTTGGGGGTGGAGCTTGGGGAGAGGTGAGACACGATCCATAAAAAAAGTATCAAATGGTGTGACATTGATGTTTATGGGCACTCTCGACAGGCAATGTGAGAAGGTGTCGAGGAGAGCCACCACGGACCAATTTTGAGTAGTTTGCGAATTGTGCGTGTTTTTGGGCGACAACATATTTGAGCGTAAATATCATTAGCACTCTTGAGAAAAATATGAGACGATGAGTCCAGGGAACTGATGATGAGTTTATGGATTTTAGCATGTCATTCGCTATGAGCAGCCAGTCGAAATCAGGCCTCATTTTCCGTGTTCAGTTATTTCGCGATTTTCATGAAATAAAACTGTTCCGGAAAAAAAAATGCTTCAGGGTGAACTTTTTAGATTTTTTCAAAACTCATCTATTTACAAAAAAAAACGACGAAGTAATGTGATTCTAGATGCGAGATATTGAATCAATTCATCTCAACTAGAATAAGAATAAAAAAAGCGAATGTCCATAAAACAATATGAGGAGCTCTAGTTATTTGATATCTTTCCTAGACTCAATAATCGTAAAGAAATTTGAGACAGGTCAGGTACATTTCAAAGAAACGCTGTGCAACTTGCTTCTTCACAGAAACAATAAAAATCGTTCACATAAAGCAAGGAAATAGGACAAAGACTATCGCACACATATCTCTAAAATACTTTATCGCACAGCAGCCATCTTTTGAATGGATCAGTCAAACTTTTTGTCCGCTGAGATTATTCCACCTTTCAAACAGTTGTGCTATTATTCTATAAATGATGGTTTTTTTTTGCCATGAAACACGATAGTTTGTGTAGTCTTGAGACTTGGTCTCACCGATATCAGTTTTTTTTCGCCGCCTCGGTCTTTGATCAGACAACTGATAATAAAAATCTCACAATTGGAATAATGGCCTAATTTTTTGCCGTTGTCCAAGACTGTCTCGGGAGGTGTGAAATACGTTATTTTCCTCTGCTATAAAAATGGTATACATTATTTTATCGTTTGGAGACATCATTCCACAACTAGTGCTTCATAATTCATAATTCGTTTTTCGTATCTGTCAAGAATTAAAAAAAGCGTAACAAAAACAACAGAAATTAGCTTGAGCTTGAGCTTGGGTAGACTGAACAATTCGTAGTTGCTCTCCGTAATTGACCTAAACCAACCAAATTGCACGAAGAACACACAGAATGCCGCTTGGGACTAGCAAATCATTCTCGTTGTGCAATTTTCGGTGATTCGAGCTTTAAATGGTCAATAACGACGCCGGCCACGTCCTTACAGTCACCAGGGAAAGGGAAGGAATGTTAGTATGATATTCGTCGCCCGAAGGCCAGAAGGGTCGCCTCTATAGTGTGGTTCCCTAGCGTTTATCATGGGAGGGATAGTTATTAGTAGGGAGAGGTAAAAATCTGGATTCACTGAGGTAAGATATGTGATTAGGGGCTGTCCACATACCACGTGGACAGCTTTAGGGGGGTAGGAGGTAAGAAAATGTTCACTCATGTCCACGGAGAGGGATGAGGTGGTATAGACTGAGTCCACGTGGACAAGAAGATTTTTTTTTAAATACAACAACTTATACATTCAAAATTAAATTAAATAATACATATTCAAGAATTTAAAAACTCTCCGTATTTATCAGTAAATGGATTAAGCCGCCTGAGAGTGCTGCCCAGTTAAACGTTCATTAATTTTTTCTCATATCATTGATCTTCTTCAGCGAAATCTGTATTATTAAAATATCTCACGTAAATAGTGAATGTCCAAGCTATTTCCTGTGATCGAACTTTTATAGTTATGGGGTATGCATAGTCCCTTATAGCCCAAAATTATAAAAAATTAAATGATTCCATAGAGCAATTCCAAATGAAATCGACAAATGACAAAACATTAGTATTTTTGATTCGAATGAAAGTGTGTATTCCGTTTGGGTTAGAGGAAATATGAGTTTTCCACAGCAATTGGGAATTTTTTGACTCAAGCGTAACTTTTGAAATGGGCGTATCGATTTGAGTAAGAGAAATCTTTGATAATTTATATCTCAAAAACTATGAGTCGTACCGAAATAGTGTCTTAGAAAGAGTTGTAGAGTATTGATGTTTGAATATGAAAAAAATGTACACTGAGGAAAAAAAATAGTACTCTTTTTTATATTTACAAAATAAAAATTCATATTAAAAATATTTCTAATTTATTGTCTTTTATATAGTAAATAATCCCTTTTAATATGTTTGTGGTGTTATACCGTCATGTTCATGAAATTTTATGAATTTCCTTATAATTTCCAACAACATTTCCAAATACATCATCATGGTTTATTTTCTGACTCAAGTGTAACTGTTGAAAAGGGCGTATCGATTTGAGTAAGAGAAATCTTTGATAATTTATGTCTCAAAAAATATGAGTCGTACCGAAATAGTGTGTTAGAAAGAGTTATAGAGTATTGTTGGCTTAATTTGAAAAAAAATATACACTGAGAAGAAAAATTAGTACTCTTTTTTTTATTTACAAAATAAAATTTTATTTTTTTAACACGTTGACTGCCAACTACGAGTTATCTCGTCCTATGTTTACTTACCATTTTTATGAAAAAAGCAACAACAAAATTTTTTTAATGATACCTATGTACTAGAATGTGAGTTTTTAATAATATAATGTGATAAAATTAAATTGCCGTGTTAAATATGTATTTTTTTATATTTTTTTCAGTTTTTTCATATAAAATAGAAGTCATGTAGAAAATTTAAAAAATGGGCCCAAGATGGTAAAACTATTTTTGAGGAAATTTGTGGAACACCGAATTTTTAGGAATTTTCGAAACTTCGAATTTTAGTATGTTAGCAATCATTCTTAGCCACAAATTATGAATTCTGATGTGATTTTAAACAAAAAAGGTTATTATCAATCTCCTTCTAAATTCAACCATTCTCGAGATATTTAAAAAAATATTTCTAATTTATAATCTTTTTTATAGTAAATAATCTCTTGTAATATGTTTGTTGTGTTATACCATCATGTTCATGAAATTTAATGAATTTTCTTATAATTTCCAACAATTTTTTTGATTGATTGAAGTTTGTATTAGGATAAAAAAGATCTTTTAGTTTCGCTACGTTTTGTATCAACCCACATGTCTTCGAATATTTCGTAACGTAACTCCTAAACATAAGTCTTTACCATAACGAAGTATTTGGAAAAGTTGTTGGAAATTATAAGCGAATTCATAAAATCTCATGAACATGATGGTATAACACGACAAACATATTAAGAGGGCCTATTTACTATTAAAAAGACAATAAATTAGAAATATTGTTTTAAATATCTCGAGAATGGCTACATTTAGAAGGAGATTGATACTAACATTTTTTGTTTTAAATCACATCAGGATTCATAATTTGTGGCTAAAAATGATTGCTAACATACTAAAATACGAAGTTTCGAAAATTCCTAAAAATTCGATGTTCCACAAATTTTGGCAAAAATAGTTTTACCATCTTAGACCCATTTTTAAAATTTTCTACATGACTTCTATTTTATATGCAAACATTGAAAAAATATAAAAAATACATATTTTTTGATATCGCAAATTAAAATTTTATTTTGTAAATAAAAAAAGAGTTTTTAATTTTTCTTCTCAGTGTATATTTTTTTCAAATTAAGCCAAAAATACTCTATAACTCTCTATAACACACTACTTCGATACGACTCATATTTTTTGAGATATAAATTATCAAAGATTTCTCTTACTAAAATCGATACTGCCTTTTCAAAAGTTACACTTGAGTCAAAAAATGAACCATAATGATGTAATCGGAAAAATTGTTGGAAATTATAAGCAAATTCATAAAATTTCATGAACATGACGGTATAACACGACAAACATATTAAAAGGGATGATTTACTATAAAAAAAAACAATATATTAGAAATATTTTATTAAATATCTCGAGAATGGTTGAATTTAGAAGGAGATTGATAATAACCTTTTTTTGTTTTAAATAACATCAAGATTCATAATTTGTGATTAAAAATGATTGCTAACATACAAAAACTCGAAGTTTCGAAAATTCCTAAAAATTCGATGTTCCACAAAGTTCGTTAAAAATAGTTTTACCATCTTGGGACTTCTATTTTGTATTTTTTTTCTCAGTGTACATTTTTTTCATATTCAAACATCAATACTCTATAACTCTTTCTAAGACACTATTTCGGTACGACTTATAGTTTTTGAGATATAAATTATCAAAGATTTCTCTTACTCAAATCGATACGCCCTTTTCAAAAGTACAAAACTGCCATACAAATGAAACACTAATTTCTACATTACTGGAGAATTAACCAAGCAAATGAAACCATATTAGGCTTATAGAGGTTTTATGGTGCAATAAATGTTTCTATGATGGTAAGACTCTACACACCACCCCCCCACCCCCCTCTCTAAAGGGGGGTGGGGATTACAAATGAAACACAAATTTCTGCATTACTCGAGAATTAATCAAGAAAATGAAACCCAATTAGGCATATCGTTTTATGGTGCAATAAATGTTTCTACGATGGTTCGACTCTCCACCCTTTCTCTAAGGAGGAGCTGCCAAACAAAAGAAACACAAACTTCTGCATAACTCGAGAACTAATCAAGCAAATGGAGCCAAATTAGGGATGTGAGAGTTTTTGGGTACGATAAATGTTTCTATGATGGTATGACACCTTTTCCTCCTATGGAAAGGAGGGTAGGCCCCAAAAAAAAAAGCGCAGTTGGAAATTTTCGGAAAACTCTGAAAGGAAACGGGAAAATTCGAAAAATTCAATTCGCATATGTTCTACAATTACATATTGATAAGTATTGCTAGTTTTCCTCCTATGGAAAGGAGGGTAGGCTCCAAAAAAAAAAGCGCAGTTGGAAATTTTCGGAAAACTCTGAAAGGAAACGGGAAAATTCGAAAAATTCAATTCGCATATGTTCTACAATTACATATTGATAAGTATTGCTAGTCCATTTGATGTTTGCTGTAACGAAGATGATCTTTGTTCGAAAGTGGATTTTAATGTGTTAGATATATGAGTACTCCTATATCGTCTTCTATCTATAAAAATATATAGTTATATATATATATATATATATATATATATATATATATATATATATATATATATATATATATTGAAAATATTTTTAATAAGTTATTAGTATGTACCCTCTGAAAATTCTCCGAACTATCGCGGAAAAGGTTTTGTATTGCGCTGACGACTAAAAGTGAATCGGGTGTGTTGTAAATGAACCGACATTTCCGAAAACAAAAAAAAAAGAGGGGAAAATGCGCCACCGAAACTTTTGAGTGATTTGTGAAACGCTGTAACCCGGTTATAAAATAATTCATTCGTCTAAGCAACAACTTGTATAAAATATTTCCAAGATTGCGATGGGTAGATTTGACCATCGATTTGCTGTGCGTTCATTATTTCATGAAATATTCATAATTCGAATCAAAGGATAATTTTTCATTCAATAGAGAATACCTCTGTAGTAAATAGTTTCTAGGAATCAAATAGAAGCGAAATAATCAGGTTGAATGGACGGTTATTGGAAATATATTTTCAAAATCTATAGAAACTTTGAAAGCAAACGAAAAACGCTTTATCTTTTCTTGCAATGTCTTTTGTCTACAGCACATATACACATCAAACTAAAAATATGTACGTACGATATCCCTAAACTAGAAATTTGTAGCTTGAGAATGCTGTATTTTGTATCTTCATATCATCATTTATATCGAAGCTACAGGCGTTCCGAAATCGCTTAAAAATTTCGACCCTTTACTCCTCAATTCTTTGTCAAGTGAAGATCTATAGAAAAAAATCTATATGTATAAAATTATTCTGTTCGTTTTAGTGCACTTCAAAAGCTTGAAAAGTTCGGCACTGATGGAACTCATATTATGACACAATATACGAGCCACTTCAAAGATTGTTATTGCTACTGTCAATGTCTCAGGAATATTCAAGATTGCCAGATGAAATAAGCACACTTCTGAAATAAAGCTGTGAACGTAAATTAATTCTAGTATTGAATATGTATTCTATGTGATAGCAAGGAAGCTGTGGAACAGATCAAAGTTGGAATACTCCCGGAGGACTATCCCAACACCGATCTTACTACGGCTCAGTTAGATTCCATCCAGAATGCTCTACTCACTGCAATAGAGCAACAAAGAAACGAGCCGGTTAAGCCCAATTTTTTCAATTGCTCGTATAAGTCAGGTTATCTAATCCTTTCGTGCAAAGATCATCAAACTTCGGAATGGTTGAAGAAAGTGGTTCCCGGGATAATCCTAGACGACAACGTCAAACTGGTTGCTCTAGACGCCAAAAATATTCCGCGTCCAGAAATTCTCCATGCCTTTTTCCCACAAAGCGCAACATTCAGCGACGAGAGACTCAAAAGCCTCATTGAGAGTCAAAATGAAAATCTCTCCACCGATAAATGGCGAATACTAAAGAGATCCAATCCCAACGAAAATCACGCGGACTGGACGCTAACAGTCGACGAAGCTTCGATGCGTCAACTAACTAGCACAAACTTCAACATAAACTTCCGATTTGGCGAAACTAAGCTGAGGAAAACAAATCCAAAGCAGCGCCAATTCATGATCCATAAAAGCTCCGGTGTATTCAAAGGAGCTCTGGGGCCAAAAAACGGGGAACCTAAAAATTCCAAAAACCCAGGAAACCTGAAGTCTTCAGAGACTAGTGACTCCAAAATAGTGGAACCACAAAATGCTCAAGAAGTCGTCAGAAGGGTTTCTGGCAAACAAAAGCGCCCTCGTGAAGCTTCTCCGAAAAACAATAAGCTTGGCATACTGAGTATTCCCGGCCCAAGCGGTACAAACTCAACGGCTATCGCAAACAGGTTAGGAACCTCGATTGTGCCAAGTAAAAAAGGTGAGTTTATTCAAACCCATCCCAGATGCAAAACGAATACGGAAGCTGGAACAAGCAAAAAACATGACCTGATTTTCAAAAAAACAGATGGGACTCCGATCCTCCCAAATGAACCACCAGATCGGATAACCCAACCTAATGCAGAACACTAAAGTTCTGCAAATAAACCTCCACCACGCCAAAGCAGCGTCGAGCGTGCTATCCAGGAGGTTTACAAAAGACGCTGTGGATCTAGCTCTTATACAAGAGCCTTGGGTTCACAAAGGAAGAATACTAGGTATTCAAACAGGTTCATGTAAGTTGTTCTATGATGACAAGCATGACTCCCCAAGAGCTGCTGTCTTAGTAAATGCAACCATTAAATGCTTTCCTATTACAGAGTTCATTCAAAGGGACATCGTCGCGATCAGAGTGGAAGTTCCTACCGCCAAAGGAAGGGCCGACATCGTAATTGCGTCGGCTTACTTTCCAGGCGATGTTCCTGAGGTTCCTCCACGAGAGTTAACAAGGACTTCATTATTGGATGTGATGCCAACGCTCATCACACCATGTGGGCAAGTACGGATATCAACTACCGAGGTGAGTGTCTTTTAGAATTTCTCTCGTCAAACAACATAGATATTGCTAACAAAGGGATTGAACCAACCTTCATTAACGCTATCAGACAAGAAGTCTTAGATCTAACGCTGTGCGGCCCGGCTATTCAAGAAAATATCCATAACTGGCACGTTTCCGATGAGGCGTCTTTGTCTGATCATAGACACATTATTTTTGAATGGAATGGTGGCATGGAAGTTCATAGAGAATACCGAAAAACCAATTGGGATCGGTATGCACTTGAACTCGAGTCTAAAACTCTAAACTCGAAAATAAGATCGATTCAGCAGCTTGAATCAGCTACAAAAGAACTAAATGAAACGATAGTCTCTGCCTACAACAGTGATTGCCCACTGAGAAAAGTATCTTCGACAAGAAACGTTCCTTGGTGGAATACAAGGCTCGAACGGCTTCGCAAAACGGCGCGTAAACTGTTCAACAGAGCAAAAATTACCTCGGACTGGTCTCAATATAAGAGAGCCCTAACTGAGTACAGTAGAGAACTGAGACGATCTAAACGAAAATCCTGAGTATATAACTGCGAAAGCATTGAAAATACCCCAATCGTTGCTAGACTCAACAAGACTTTGGCAAAAGACCACACGAACGGGCTTGGATCGCTTAAAAAGGATGACGGTTCGTTCACAAAAACCCCCTCAGAAGTACTAGACTTACTGATGAAGACTCACTTTCCGGGATCTACATCTGTCCACTCGGATACAAATCCTGGCTATAATGGCGACACAATATGCTCTCGAAGGCGTCTCATAGGACCCGAAAGTGCAAAGGATGTCGCTAACCTAGTTGCTGGGTTAGTCTTCACGAGGGCCAGAGTAGTAAACGCGGTGAGATCCTTTCTACCTTACAAATCTGCAGGTGCAGATGGGATTTTTCCAGCCCTGATTCAAAATGGAGAATCAAAACTAATTCCGTCTCTAATCGAGATCTTTAAGGCAAGTCTGATACTAGAGCACATTCCTTCGATATGGAGACTTTTGAAAGTAGTTTTCATTCCAAAAGCCGGAAAACGCGACAAATCACTTCCAAAGGCTTTCAGACCAATTAGTTTATCATCAATACTGTTGAAAACTGTGGAAAAAGTATTATATGAATACATAAAGTCTGTATTCATGTCCAAACACCCACTATCCAAATACCAGTTTGCCTACCAATCAGGCAAATCCACAATAACAGCACTGCACATGCTTGTGACAAAAATTGAAAAATCTCTCTTGTCAAAATAAACCGCATTATGTGCGTTTCTTGACATCGAAGGTGCTTTTGATAATGCTTCTTATCTATCAATGGCACAGGCAATGAGAAGAAGACACTTCGATAACTGTTTAGTCGAATGGATCCATGGCATGCTCACACACAGAAAAATCATCTCGGAGCTGGGCGATCGTATGTGATTGCAACAAAGGGTTGCCCACAAGGAGGCGTTCTATCACCTCTCCTTTGGTCACTAGTAGTGGACGACCTCCTGACAAGTTTAGAGGCAAAAGGTTTTGAAATTGTGGGCTTCGCCGATGATCTAGTCATAATGATACGAGGCAAGTTCGACGACGTGATATCGAGCAGAATGCAGATGGCCTTAAACCTTACACAAACTTGGTGTACCACAGAAGGTCTGAGCATAAATCCCTCAAAAACAACAATTGTTCCATTCACCAAAAAGAAAAAACTGCATCTGCAGTCTTTATATCTTGGGGGAGTGGAAATAAAATGCAGCGCTTCAGTGAAATATCTGGGTTATCCTAGATGCTAAACTCAACTGGAATGCGCACTTAGATGCAATAATCAGTAAGGCCAATACAGCCCTATGGGCATGTTCTAAAATGATAGGAAGAACATGGGGTCTTAAACCAAAAATGGGAATGTGGGTCTACACTGCCATTGTGCGGCCTAGAATAACCTATGCCTCATTAGTCAGGTGGCCAAAGACCAAGGAGACTGTAGCTACAAAAAAGCTAAACAAACTCCAACGACTAGCATGCATTGCAATTACTGGAGCAATGCGAAGCACACCCTCGAGGGCACTGGAGGCTATCCTTCACTTACTACCTCTGAACCAACATGTTCAGCTAGAGGCTAAGAAAAGCGCTCTAAAGCTTAAACAATGGAAAAAAAATACTAGACGGAGACAAAATTGGTCACTTGAGCATCCTGAATCTCTTACCCGTAGGACCATCCTCAGAGATGAACAGTGATTGGATGGAACCTAGGACTAACTACGACATTCCATACAGTGTAATCGAACCTTCTCGTTCAATATGGGATGAAGGCGGTCCCAGAACAAAAATCTTTGTAGCTATGGGAAACTGGCCAACAGTTTTTCAAGGAGAAATAGCTGCGATAATAGAATGCTCAAATGTCTGCCTTAAAAGAAAATATAGACATGCTAACATCTGCATAATCTCAGACAGTCAAGCGGCACTTATAGCTCTGAATGCTTTTAAATGCTCCTCAAAAATTGTCTGGGAATGCATTCTCCTCTTACGGCAACTAAGTCGGATAAGTTCGGTACAACTGTACGGGATTCCTGGCCATTGTGGAATAGAGGGAAACGAGCGAGCAGATGAACTTGCCAGGAACGGCTCAAGCTCACCTTTCACTGGTCCAGAACCATTCTGTGGAATTTCTGACTGTGTGTTGAAAGGTGAGCTGAAGAACTGGGAAGACCGGGAAGTGTTAGCCAACTGGTTGGCGGTACAACTTAACCAGTCAAAAAAATTTATCACGCCGAGTATTAAAATTACTCAACAATTGCTGAGTCTTAATAAGACTTCAGCACAATCACAGGCCTTATAACAGGACACTGTCCGAGCAAATACCATCTCAAAAACATAGGTTTAGTGCAAGATGATATTTGTCGTTTTTGTAATACCGAAAGCGAAACCTCGGAACATTTGCTCTGTAATTGTGGAGCTCTAACTAGACGCAGACTTAAATACCTTGATAAGGCTATTCTGGAGCCCAAGGAAATTTGGTCTGCGTCGCCAATCAGGATTATAAAATTTATCAAACAGAGTATTCCTGATTGGCACCTATCTCGCTATAGCTTTCAGTCTACTTCTTCATCAATAAGCAGTAGGTAAGCTTGAAGCGGAGTACAAAAAAAATGGGATATACCACAATAGTTCAGAATAATGGACGCAGTGGTTCACATCCAACAGGGGGAAAAAAAAGTGATAGCATCACATTTCTTGGCATGTGTTTGAAAATCGTCAGCTTAAATTGTATCTAATAATGATTTTAAATCCATTTATTTTTATTCGATTGGCGTTGCTCAAGATTGGAATTGTGTAATTTTTATTCGGATGTGGATTGTTCAATTGTATATATACATGCGGATCGGGTATATATGTCAATATTTAACATGCATACTCTTCATTGAACTCCAATCACGATGGCGGAAAATTATTGTTGGGAAAACTGACAAGGTAACCTTAAAAAAAATTCCTAAAATTAACTGGACCAGCGATATTTTTCGTTACGTAACAAAAAAAAACAACAGAAATCAATGACAAAACTCATGTTTTCCTTAGATAATAATATCATTAAACAAGGTTTCACTCATTATTCTCTGAAAGCCGATCCCATAATGATTTTTGAAACAAAACCGGTACTCTCCCAGGCCAAACAAAACTAAGAAACAATTATTCAGCGTAAGCATTTAAACGAGGTGTGAACTCACATTTTTGCCACAATTCGGCAGCACCTTTGCATGTCATCATCATTTGGGCATGATAAATGTTTTGGAACCAACAAAAAGCGGAACAAAATCCGCCGAATTTCACACGTTTAATCTAAGCCATTGGTCACCCCTCCACTCGGAACGCGGTCACGCCTCTCTCTCTCTCTCTCTCTCTCGCGGAGATAAGCTTCTGGTTTTGACGCCGAGCGCGTAGGTAATGAAGCCCCGGGTCCGGGCCTGGGTCAACACCCGCCCCCAAATCAGAAGTAGTAGCGTGCGAGCAACGACGAAGACGAAGACGACGACGTGATATGCATAAATTAAATGAGATCCGCGTTTCGTGCTTATCTACTTCGGGCTGACTTGGCACAACGTGCGCGAATCGAAGAATGAGAAGATTTGGGCAAAATTAAGAAATTAATTTTAATTAGGCCTTCGCAGAGAGTCTTGGACGCGGCGGAGGCGCGACGGGGGATCGGAGAAATACAACGTGCCGTCGGATTTCTTGATAAGAATGTTAATTATGATGCCTGGAATTCGCAAAACGATCGTACGAAGTGAATAAAAAGAGATTGAGAGACAACAAGGGAAAAAAATTACACGCAACATAAAGATGTCAGCATTGAAGTCACAACTTTTTCGGTGAGAGCGAGGATAAGCAGATGTGCAAAAGTATTACTCCTTAGCGAAATGAACCATAAATAACTACTAACGTTACCATAATTGTGAATAATTGCAACGAAACTGACGAGAATTCACCACGATGATGATGAAATGATTAAGCAAGCGTAATAAAGTTGCGATCTATTCGGTTTTTTTCCACACCGGATTTTGGTTTCACCTTGTTGAGAAGCAAAATGCGTCCATTTGCTCAGCTTCTTGTGGCGATGAAAAATGGTGGCGGAAAAAAACTACAATAAATTAAGCTAATTGCCCGTGATTAAGACAAACAACCCGAGCGAAAATAAGCGGAACGGATGTGAATTATGCGTCTCGTGGTTTTCTCGAGAAAGAAGAAAAAAGGCTTCAATAACCGTAAGCGAAATTCTTGGAAAGAATTAAATTGGATTGAATATGGCAAAAACTGGAACGAATACTTAAAGAAGCGATGTAATTTTTATAGGTGGATCAATCATGAAGAAAAAAAATCATAATTCATATGCAAATAGCTCAGATTTGAATTGGATAACGCGAGCCTCAACACATGCAAAGCACCTCAATACAAAGTTGTCTCAATTTGAGTAGTGAGCGCTAGTGGAAGATCTTCTCATAGAAGAGATTTATCGTCCTGAAATTTAATTAGAGCTTTTTTATGCCGATGTCGAATCAAGTTTTCTTTTGTCTTCTGCACAAATTCAACGTGAATATGTACAAGTGCGAAACCGAAATAAAAAGTTCAACCAAAACTCCCAATTCAGCAGTAATATGCGGTCACTATTCGTAGTTTGAGCTGAATAAAACAGAAATATGTCGTTGAAGATATATTGTTTCAATCATACACATGCATCAATCGTCTGGAACAGCCTTTTGGGCTTTTGTCAAATTAGAGCTATCGGCGATGAGCGGGAGGAAATTCTTGCTGAAAGTCGTAATCAATCCTAGCAATAAAAATTTTCAAGAATTTGGTGTAGCTCTAAGAACAAAACATTTATCAAAACAACGGTTCAAACATGTCAACTTCTAAAATGTAAAACAATAAAACCATCCGATGGCATCGGAAACAGTCAGTGTTGCCAAAGTTCAAAATGTAGATAGTGACCATCGGTATTTTGAGCCACTATCACTTGTATATGTTTCTAAATTTGCGTTACCTTTGACTCAGAGATCAACATTATAGCCTTTTGCTGAGTGTGAGCATCATATTGTAATATTTGTCTTACCTGTAATGAGAAAAAAAGATTACACAAATTAGTGATCATTGAAATTAACGAATAAACAAGCTTGATAATTCATATCAAGAAGAGGAAAACATCAATCGAGGATAGAATAGATATTCAGAAAACATATAAGTAGAAGTGTATGGTGTAGCAGATTTTTGGAGGCAAACAAACAAAAAACAAATGTGAAAGTCTCTGAAATACAGGCAAAGAAACATGTAAAATGGATAGTAGAAACCGCATTCCAATCGCTATCGATTTGATGTAAAAATGCACCCAATCTGATGGAACTTAACTGATAGAATCAACGAATATTAAAATAACTAGATTAAAAGTTCATTTTCATGATAAATATTCATACTGCAGTGTTAGAGTTGACATGCGAATTGCTTACTCAGATACCAGATTCAAATCCCAAATTATACAAGAAATTCGGATTGAGATTCTGGATTCTTTAGAGATCTCAGATTTTGAATCAATACACAATAATAATCAATCTTGTATCAAGATTCCAGATTCCAAAATGATTACAAACGAGCCCAAATGATTCCTATCGATTTCAAAGGATTCCATAGTTCAGAGGTCAGGGTTCTGAT
The DNA here is from genome assembly GCF_029784135.1 of Toxorhynchites rutilus septentrionalis. NCBI lineage: Eukaryota > Metazoa > Arthropoda > Insecta > Diptera > Culicidae > Toxorhynchites > Toxorhynchites rutilus. Next base: position 8,120,437 of record NC_073746.1, read on the forward strand.
TCCAAATTTCAAATTCCAGATGACAGACAAATGTACACTATGATTCAAAATTCTCTATTTCGTGTAAAATGTCGCGATCCGGATTTCAGATTCCAAATGATTCCAATTAATTGCGATTGATTCCAAGTGATACCTAGCGAATCAGGACGATTCCGAGTGATTCTAACAGAATCCAGATAATTTAAAATATTTTTGAATAACCCCAGAATTAAGAGTGAAGATTTCAGATTTCGGTTTCCAGATTCACGATTACAGATTCCAGATTACAGACTAATATGCACTATCATACAAGATCCCTTGTATCGCTTCTTTATGTGACGAAAATCGGATACGGTTTCCAGATGCCAACTTATTCCAAGTATTTCCAAATAAATTCAAATTGATTCAAAACGATTCCAGATTCAGAGTGATTCCACGGCAGAATTCAGATTTTAATTACCAGATTCCAAATGACACCAAATGATTTCGACTGATTCCATATTGAATTTTAAGATTCCACATTCAAAATTCCAAACGATTGATTTCGAGTGATTCCGTGTCAGATTTCAAAATTCAAATACCAGATTCAAAAGGGATCCGAATGGTTTCGAATAAATCCGAATGATTTCGACGGATTCCATGTAAGATTTCAGAATTCAAACATCAGATCCAAAATTCCGAATGGTTTATAATGATTTCAAGGGATTTCGATTGGTTCCAAATTGTATCGAATGGTTCCAGGTCAGATTCTAGATTCCACATTCTTGATTCCAAATAGTTTCAAATGATTCCGAATGATTTCGAATGATTCCATGTCAGCTTTCAGATTTCAAATACCAGATTCCCAATTGTTCCAAATGATTTCAAACGATTCCGAATGATTACGAATAGTTTTGAATGGTGCCGAATGATTCCATGTCAAATTCTAGATTCCACATTCTTGATTCCATGTCAGATTTCGGATTTCTAATACCTGATTTCAAATGATTTCATATGATTTAAAATGATTCCGAATGATTCCATGTCGAATTCCAGATTGAAATATTTGAATTTCAAATGATTGAAATACGAGAATCCAATGTTTCCAAATGATTCCGAATGATTTTTAATGATTCCATGTCAGATTTCAAATTTCAATCACCAGATTCCAAACGGTTTCGTATGATTCCGAATGGTTCCATGTCTGATCCATATTCCTATTGTTTCCAAATGATTCCAAATGATTCCGATCGGTTATGAATGGTTTCGAATGATTGCATGTCAAATTCTATATTCCACATTCTTGATTCCAAAAGATTACGAACGGTTCCGAATAATTCCATGTCAAATACCAGATTCCATGTTGGAATATTTTGATGAAAAGATCGATTGAAATACGAGAATCCAAATTATTTAAAATTATTCCGAATGATTCCATGTCAGATTCAGATTCCACATTCTTGATTCCTTTTGTTTCCAAATGATCCGGAATGAATTTCGAAAGATTCCATGTCAGATATCTGATTTTCAATTATTAGATTCCAAATGACTCCAAAAGAGTTCGAACGATTTTGAATGATTTCGAATGGTTCCGAATGATTCCATTTCAAATCCTTGATTCCACATTTTAGATACCAAATCTTTCCGAATGATGTCGAATGATTCCATGTCATATTTCGGATTTCTAATGCCAGATTCCAAATGAGTTCGTATGATTATGAATTATTTCGAATGAATCCATGTCAAACTACATATTGACACTTTTGGATTTAAAATGATTGGAATACGAGAATTCACTAATTCCAAATGATTCCGAATGATTTCGAATGATTCCACTTCAGATTCCAAATGATTCCGAACGATTCCGAATGATTCCGAACAATTCCAATTAATTCCAAAATATTACAAAAGACTCCAAAAGAATGATTCCGAACGGTTCCGAACGAGTCCAAACAGTTTAAAAATATTATCCCATTGATTCCATAGTTCAGAGTTTCAGATTTTCAGATTTCCATATACAGTGACTTAAACTCGAAATCGTACCCGCCATGCAGATTATTTTTTTTAACTACTTTGGAAGTCGAAAACAAAATCCCACAGAAACGATAGAGGTTTCAAATGAAAGCTGGTTGATAGGGTTAGATGGATTTGGTATTGAATTAGTTGACAAACAATTGTGTTAGTCCACAAAATTTTTGAAAATAAAACAGAAGGAAATCGATTTTTTATTTCTTCCCGATATTTTTGTCCACTACATCTACACACATTTAGAAAAAAATATGTTCGTAGAATATTCCAGAAACTGAAGAATTAAGCTTTAAAATGATGTACATATCAAATATAGATAACATATATAGAATGTTCTGAAAACTTTTTTTTCGATTTTCAAAAGTAGTGAAAAAAGATCTGCATGGTGGGGAACGGTTTCGAGTTTGAATCGCTGTATTCTGATTTCCAGACTATCATATTTTTAGATATTTAGATTTTCAGATTTTCAGATTTTTAGTCGTTTCTAGATTTTTAGATCTTCAGAGATTTGAGAGATTTGAGAATCTGAAAATCTGAAAATGTGGATCTCAGAAAATCTAAAACTCTTGGGATTCAAAATTTTCAATGTTTAAATTTTTTAATTTTCAGATGTTCAGATGTTCAGATTTTCCGATTTTCAAATTTTCAAATTCGAATCGTTTCTGAATCGATCTGAAAATGTGGATATCAGAAAATCTAAAACTCTGAAGATTCAAAATTTTCAGTGTTTAAATTTTTCAGATCTTCAGATTTTCAGATCTTCAAATTTTTAAATTCCGAATCGTTTCTAGATTTTAAAATTTTCAGAATTTCAAATTTTCAGATTTTCAGATTTTCAGCAGATTTTTCGATTCTTCAGGTTTTTGAGCAGATTTTCAGATTTTCAGATCTTCAGATTTTCATATTTTTCTATTTTGAAATTTTCAGATTTTTCAGATTTTCTGATATTTATAGTTTCAGGTTTTCATATTTTCAGATTTTCAATGTTTTAAATTTTCAGATGTCAGATTTTAAGATTTTCAGATTTTTAAATTTTATTTTTCCGGATTTTCAGATTTTTATATTTCTGGTTTTTCAGATTTAGGTTTTAGGTTTTTAGATTTTTAGATTTTTAGATTTTTAGATTTTTAGATTTTTAGATTTTTAGATTTTAGATTTTTAGATTTTTAGATTTTTAGATTTTTAGATTTTTTAGATTTTTAAATTTTAGATTTTAGATTTTTAGATCTTTAGATTTTTAGATTTTCAGATTTTTAGATTGTTAGATTTTTAGATTTTTAGATTTTAGATTTTTAGATTTTAAAATTCAGATTTGAGATTTGAAATTTGAGATCTGAGAGATTTAAGATTTGCGATTTGAAATTGAGATTTTATTTTAAGATTTTCCAGAAAGAAGAAAGAAGAAAGGAAGAAAGAAGAAAGAAGAGAAAAGAAAGAAGAAAGAAGAAAGAAGAAAGAAGAAAGAATGAAAGAAGAAAGAAGAAAGAAGAAAGAAGAAAGAAAAAGAAGAAAGAAGAAAGAAGAAAGAAGAAAGAAGAAAGAAGAAAGAAGAAAGAAGAAAGAAGAAAGAAGAAGAGAAGAAAAAGAAAGAAGAAAGAGAAGAAAGAAGAAAGAAGAAAGAAGAAGAAAAGAAGAAAGAAAGAAAGAAGAAAGAAGAAGAAAGAAAGAAGAAAGAAAGAAAGAAGAAAGAAGAAGAAGAAAGAAGAAAGAAAGAAGAAGAAAGAAGAAAGAAGAAAGAAAAAGAGAAGAAAGAAGAAAGAAGAAAGAAGAAAGAAGAAAAGAAGAAAGAAGAAAGAAGAAAGAAGAAAGAAGAAAGAAGAAAGAAGAAAGAAGGAAGAAGAAAGAAGAAAGAAGAAAGAAGAAAGAAGAAAGAAGAAAGAAGAAAGAAGAAAGAGAAGAAGAAAGAAAGAAAGAAGAAAGAAGAAAGAAGAAAGAAGAAAGAAGAAAGAGAAAGAAGAAAGAAGAAAGCAAATTAAGCAACGTCAACACTACTCAAAGATGAGCATTATAACCACAAGCATCCGATAAAACGTACAACATAACACAAACATTGTCCATCACACATCGAGTGTTCTTTTTTTCATTCTTCTTCGATAGCTCGGTTTCATGTTTCATTATCGCTTCCCCCAAAAAACACCGTCCAACAGAACAACAACAAGCCTCCCCCCAGTCCCAACCGGATCTCATTAATTGGTCAAAATATGCTGTGTCTCCACCGATGCCGTGCCACATGCGGTTATCATCATTTCGAGCGAATTGCAGGGGGGTGGAGAGGACAGATCCTGCCCCGTCTGGTCAAGTTGTGTCGAATTTAATGACAGTCTTCGGCAGCGCAAAACAGAAGCGCAATGCGAACGCCAATGGTCGGACGCCGGGTGTGTGTATACATTTCGCTCAAATAACACTTCTCCAATTTGGCCCGTTCGGAAATATGATCCCCCATGGCTTGTGTGGGAAGTGGACACGAGTGAGAACGAAACTCTGCAGTCCCAATATAATCGGCCACATTTTACCGTGTACAAAACGTCTGTTCGCGACCGTTCGTCTGCCGTAGGCAACCGAAGCATGCATTTAATTATAGCTCTTATTATTTATAACACTCTTCCTTTTAATCTCTCAACCTGCCCTCGCGCCTTTCCCTATGCGTTTGAGTTGTGGGTTCCAAGCCGTGTTGTTTTGCCTAACCCCTCGCTACCTCGAAACCATTCATTATCACCATTATCCCATGCAAAGCTTAAAGTTGCGGGTATACACCTTTTCTGCTACTGGTTTTCGAAGAGTTAAATGCTATTCAAGTAGTTATTATGTGTCCGAATCGTGTTTTTTTTGCGAATTAGCTGGTGTGCATTTAAATGGTTCGGACCGCGCGAATGATCAAATAAAGCTGAAGAAGGGGTTTATCGCGATGCTGCACATGTGTTTCGCCTAATTGGCCTTTTTTTGCACCAAATCATTTTTTTCGTTTGATAGTTTGATGGTCTATGCTGCCAATTACCGAAACGGCCGCAAAACCACGACTACCAATGGGAAAAGCTAGGCTCAGTTTGCATGGCGAAAATCCAGTTGAGCGCACAAATGACACCAGCGCGATTTGAACCGTTTGCAAAGATAAACATCCCTTCGCCTCGTTGGCATTCCAATGCCCCACCGAAAATGGGAGGCACATATTTGTGAACAACTAGCAGTTTTTTTCTCCAGCTCCTGTCGACTGATGATGATGATGATTGCAGCAAGTTTCGGTCCGCTGCAGTTCCGCAGCAGCTGAAATTGCAGCGCAGTTGGGATAACATTTGGACACACCATACGCGAAGGTACACCATTAACTACCACTGGTAATGAACAAATATTTGACAAACGTGTGGTTTCGGCTCTGATTGTTGTGTCCTATTGTGTGACTGCGCGAATGCGGATCGTAACGGTTTCGGTTTTGATTTCACGCACACGGGAAAGGATGCGGTGGGCGCATTGATGAGAGCTGGTTTGTGGTTGGAAGCATCACTTATTTAATTCGAGCAGCCAAACGTATGGATGTCAGGGCATCAAATTTTAGATAGCTTTAGGAAGACCCAAGCCGGCCAATTAAGCAATTACAGCAGAATTTAATCAATTCACCCAATCACTTTCTATATTTAGCAGAATTATAAGCGTAAATAATCATTAGATGTGAAAGATCTCTATATTAACTTTAATTTTTTGGTATGGTAGGGCATTTAATATGTTATAGAAAATTCAATGACTTCCTATCAACTTTATTGAACATTATATTTTATTCAGACGACTGGATTTCGAGTTTTGATTTTTTTTACAAAAAATCACGATTTTTTATTCGAATTCATAAAAAAAATAATCCATTTCAAGTGGGTTTAGCGCTATTTCCAATGGTTCAAATTGAATTTTAAATTTTATTCGGCACATCAAATTTATTTCGGCAAATTCAGCAATTTCTTGTAGATATTACAGAAGGTTCACGGTGGATAGACATCATCATAAACATGTGTATATGAGTAGCATTCAAAATCAATCAAGATGTGGTAGAAGGTTTGTTCACTTCGGCCGAAGAACGGCAATTGAGAATTCGATCCGAATCGGTGGTGTAGTGATTTCGACGACGCCAGTTACCGAAACAAAATAAAAATTTTAACCTTCAGTTTTTCACTGATGAGCACAGCTCTCACTTTGACGCCAAACTTTCAACCTGGAAACAATGCTCGAATTAACGGAAATTGAAAGTAAAATTGAAAATAAAACACCAATGTATAACTCACACGATTCATTGAATTAGCGTCCAGACGGCAGCGGTAACGAGGCCTTGCAAGTGGCCTTTGTCACGGCCGAGAGTTTAGTTTAGTTTTTCAAAAGGCTAGAGAACCGTGAAGTTAAAAGCCTTCATAATTCAAAACATAATCATCATCAGCAAAACCAATGTGAACATCAATTCGTTTCTTATTGCTTACATTACGGTTATTAGATTATTTTATATTTATTACGGTTTTATTTCACTAGAATACAACCAAATTTTTAAAAAAAACTTTTTAGCAGAATGTATAGTGGCCCTGAAAAGAGCCGATAAGTGTGCGCGGTTTTGAAGAAGCTGCTGTTGATTCATGATTACTTCTCCTTCTCGTGAGAATAATACACGAGAGTGTCCTTATTGCCACTATGCAAATTAGGGTGGCAGCGAAAATGGTCATGTCAAATTTCAAAAACCGACCATGTACATTTTGTTTATTGGCCCCAAAAAAATTACCTGTGCAAAGTTTCAACTCGATCGGATATGATTTAGGGGTGCCTCAAAGCGCTCAAAGTTTTGATTTTCTGATCCTCGAAAATCTTCCAAGGGGATAGTAAAGGAAATTTGGAAAATGGAAAAAAATTTTTCGATGCCAAATGACTTAAAAAGATCTGGTGTTATCTCGAAAAAAAAATTTGGCCGAAAATCGACTTTTTGGGACTGAGTGGCCAAGAAAATAAAAACTTTGAGTGCTTTGAGGCACCCCTAAATCATGTCCGGTTGAGCTGAAATTTTGTACAGGTCATTTTTTTGGGCCAATAAACAAAATGTACATGGTCGGTTCTTTAAATTCGATAATTTTTTCCCAAAAAAAAAGTCCCAAAAGGTCGATTTTCGGCAAATTATTTTTTTCGAGATGACACCAGATCTTGACGTTTCATGCATTTTTAAGTCATTTGGCATCGAAAAAAAGTTCGATTTTCCAAATTTTCTTTACTCCCCCCTTGGAAGATTTTCGAGGATCAAAAAATGAAAACTTTGAGCGCTTAAGGTACCCCTAAATCATGTCCGATCGAGCTGAATCTTCACACAGATCATTTTTTTTAAACAAAATGTACATGGTTGGTTTTTGAAATTCGATGATGAAATTTTTCCCATACATCCATTGCCATTCTAATGCATATTTTCTTCTAGGCATCCACTGCAGCTGCAGGTGGTTTTATATTTATTCCATCATTACCATTATCTACCTTTCATAACGCATAATATTAACAATGCTTAGGTCCCATCCAATCGTTGCTGTTTTGCTCGTCAGTGCTAGCTCTGCACTATGCTTGCCTCGTGCATATTCTGAGGATGGTCATTGCGATCACACTATTTAAAGTACTAAATTCTAAACTACTACTAAAAAAGCTGATCGATAAATCAAATTAAAGACAATGAGTTATTCTTGGTTAGAAAAATATATTACACTTGTGACAAAATAGAATTTTGTTTTCGTAATTATTGGTTGTAATTGTTTTTCATACACACAAACTAGCGTTGACAGAAAACAATTCATCTTTGGCAGAAATGATGCCATTTAGTGTGCTGGAGAATCAAATGCGCAAATAATGAGCTGTTTTAAAAGCTTAAAAATGGTTTGTATGTATGCGTACAGACATCTCTTTCTGTTCTCTTTTCTCATTTCATTTGGGATTGTGCCAAAAAAAAAGTCCATACGACGTCAATGGGGATCGCACCAAGGCCGGTTGAAATGCAAAGCTATTTTACACGACCAAGCTATCCACATGGCTAATGATTATTTAGCAGTTATTCAGCAAATACGTGATAATATTGCACCTGATTATGAAGTGAAGTTGGAATGTGTTTTCTAAGAGTAAAAAAGGAGCGCATGAAGGAGAACAATATCTATCTCGGTCTGGGCCGTGTATGTGACAAAGTATGCGGAAAGCTTATTTGTCTTTTGTTTCGCTCGCTGTAGTTGTAGGGTGTAGTTTACATGGTTTCGGAACCAAGGGCACCATATTTTTTATACTTTTTCTTGAAAACTGAGGTTTTTCACACAACAGTTTAAACAATTCAAAAGAACACACAATTTTTTTATTTCGATTTTTTTTAATTTGAATTCTCGAAAACGTTTTTTTTAAATTCTCAAAAAAAAATTACATGAATAACCCTTACATTTCTCAAAAAGTCGGAAGAGGGCACTTTTACCAGGAAAAAGTTTTTCTAACAACTTTTTCTTTGAAAAAATTACAACCAATCCTAATTTTGTTTAAATTCAAGATAGCAATATAGTGTATTCGACAAAATTTTAGATCTCATTGAAATATGGGCTTCCGTCCAAGATGTCAAATTGCTATCTTTTTTAATTTCTGGAATATAAGGCATTTTGTATAAAGACTCCTGAAAATTAAATATTTTACTCGTAACATGCTCGCGTTTGACATGTTCTCGACAAGTTTATAAATAGAAAACAGGTTGCAGAGCATGTAAAGTGCGTAAAGTGCGATAAATTCTGAAAAAAATAGATATAAATAGTCTTTCAATTTCCAACAAGTCACTCATACATCGGAAGATGGGCACCTTTACAGGGAAAACGTTATTCTGACAACAGCTTTTTTATGTTTCCTTTGAAGAATTACTATTAATGTTTAATTCGTAACATTTTTATGTACAAATTATAGCGATTTACATGTTCTGCAATTTTTTCTCTATTTAGAAACATGTCAAGAACGAAACATTGCATCGCAAGCCCTACCTCTGAGTGATTCTTCAGCCAGCTAGCTTTGATTTGGCTGCCGAGCCGTGAACAGCTATATTCTAACCAGGAAGTAGTCCAACATGGTTTGACGGAGTACGAAGGTGCATGCCGATGGATGACTAAACGTACGAGAAAATGGATTTTGGGTAGCTCCCAGACCTGAAATTCTATAAGGCCGCTGCCAGAGGAAATGGCCCAGCAAATCTTTCATCTTTTCTCATCATCTTTTAGGGTTGGCTCTTACCCTTGAGGAAGGCTATTCTCTGCTCGCTGGTTGGAACTAGATTGAACTGGAAATGTTCGCTTCTGGCCTTGACAGGGGGGAAGCATTTTTAGAAAATGTTTAAGGTAGGGTCGTGGGATTGAACCCACGATCCTTCGCTTAGTAAGAGGAACACATTCCATTACGGCGATTCTTTAGAATGAAAATCGAAAATGACATCTCTTTTATTTTTTCGTCCACAAGAGCAACAACAAAAGCAGAGCATAATATGCAAATTTTCTCTTCTGCTTTGCTTTACTTCTGTGCGTCTATGGAAGCTCTGTTTTGAACATATTCTTCGTTTTCCGAAAATTCATCAAGTACAAACGACTTAAGGGGGGACCCCTGTCTGGAAGGTCGGAATTTTCGTGACTTTTTTTCGGATGTTACGAATAAAGCGAAGTGTTCGTGTATTTTGGTTATTGTTTAAGGTCTATTTGAAGATGTATTTTCAGTTTTTTTTGAGCGCACGAATAATTATTATGACACTGTTGACAGCTGGATGGGTAAATGCTGTCTGAAAATTGGTACCTTGGTCCCGAGGCAATGGGGTGTTGTAGAACAAATTCCAATGAATATTTTGAAACTTTAGGACAATACCAAAAGGGTTTCGGAAAATTCAAAAAATAGGAAAAAAAGAAAAAAAGAGATATCAAAAAATGGCTATATAACGCCTTAGATGATTCATTTTTACATGCTGATAAAAAAAATCAGCCAAATCGGTCGAGTAGATCCTGAGATATCGATACGACCTGTTGAAATAACATGGTTTAGAAGAAAACGCGTTTAAAATGCGTACAGCAATACAGGTAAACTTCGATATAACGTACATTTCACTTTCAAAATTGTACGTTGTATCGAATTGTACGTTATATCGAAGCATAATAAAGTACTCACAAACGTAGTCTATAATACATTATTGTGTTACTGTTTTAGTAAAGTTAATGAATAACTTCAATCAGAAGACGAAGCCAGTCTTTCTCATGATGCTTCCCTTCGTACTGTTGATTAAAGCTCGATTCATTTAGAATCCGGAATTACAAAACCAGCTGTATTTCGGGATTTATTGAAATTACAAAACTTGTTTTAGCATCACAATACAGGTGATTCATTGTTCTATCAGAAAAAAAAATATTGAACAAAATTTTCCTTTACACTTTGGGAATGTGTACGTTATATCGAGGTAAAATGTACGTTATATCGAAGTTTCCTTGTACTATATCCCTTGAGGTGACTTCATACTTTTGGCTGTAACTTCCAACGGAATCAAATATCGAAAAATCCTTTTAAGACAACATTTCTGAGGGCATAAGCTTCCCAAAAATGCAAAAAACAGAAATTCATTTTTTTCGATTTTCCTGACCGGGGTCCCTCATTAACGTGACCGATCCACCGTAGTAGTAGAGCGGTTTTCCGCAGCGAAGGCATAACGTATAGCTTCTTGTTCCTTTTTTGATTGGCTATAGTGATGCACGGTTCCAAAAAAAATGTGTCTCGCTGCTACGTTAAGTGCTCATTATGCTTCCTCTGTTCACCAGTTGAACACATTCAAGAACCAAGAGATTGTAATGTATTACATAGCAAATGAATCTTAACCGTTTGATTGCGAAGCAAATTTTGTGAACATATGCCAAAAATGCGGATGAGTTTGGGTATATTAAACTTATTGGGTATAAAAAACATTGCGGATAACTGATTAGGTCACAAAAGTTGTATTAATGAGAAAAGACGCATAAAAAGTGAGGTTTATAGAATTTATTAACATTAACTTCCTTATTTGTTTATATATTATCTTTTTTAAATAATGGGAATATTATATTTACACAATTTCATTCAGAATTATCGATTGCTGCACAAAGTGCGTGAAGTCCTCTTTGCAAATGTCTCCGAATAACGAAATCCTACGTTAAGAAGTACCAAGTCAAAAATATTAACATAAAATAAGAAGAGCGCCTCAGCTAAGCCATAAAAAGTACGCTAACTGTTGCCCCAAATCTGGCAGCGTAACCCACATCTCCATTAACGGGCAGCAGCTACAACAAGCTACCGGAATGCAAATATTGTCCACATCAACAAGTCATACCAGTCAAATTTCCGAGGAAAAAACAAAACAGAAACAAAAATGCAAATTAAAACGTAATAAAAATAATCAGATTAAAGTCTGCAACCGGTTCTCTTGCGTGGCGCTTTTGGGTTAACTGTTTTGGCTGGTTTTGGCTTTACAACAGCTCACTTCCCCAACTGTCGTCTGTCAGCGACATGACATAAATCATTTTGCAAAAAAAAAAAAAAAAACAGAGAGAGTGAGAGCGGTTCGTGATTGGCTGATTCCGGAACAATAATCTGTGTGTGTGTGTTTGTTTAAAAAATCCGCAACCGCACAGCATTCGGAAAAACAAATCGGCCGGAGGTGGGATGAATATGCGCTACCAACGAAACCGCAGACGATTTTAATTGAATTAAATGGCACGAGAGTAATATAATAATTGGAAAGGGTTTCATTTTCCCGATGCAATCGGATGCCAGGCTCTGATGTCGATGTTCATTATGGGTCGCTTCGGAAGTTGAAGCCAATGGCTTCAATATCCTGTCCGGATGTTTGATTTGAATAATTCGAATAACTCGATTAAGCGGAATCTCCACTTAAATCGGCAGAGGTTCGAAAGAGTCATCGACATAAATATCCAAGTGACTTTTCCCAACCACCGCGAACAAAGCTAATCAGTAGAAGAAAAATTTATTATCAAACATTTATGACAACGCGCCGCCATTCGCTTTGACACGCGTGACACCGAAAGTGTCAGCCGCATGTTTTTACGACCTTCCGAGTCGAGCACAGCTCTCAAAATTTACGAGGTCGAGGTAGAGGTTATTGTGTTACAACGACTTATTCGATCGAACCGCGGTCGGCGGAATGAAGGTCATTATCCGGGCCCTTGCGCCGGGAATCGTGAATCCGATCCAAATGCATCGGAGATTGTGGGAGGGGGGAGGACATAACCGAAGCCGAACACCGCGTAGAAATGCCGCCAAAAGTCGCCCATTCGAATAAGTAACGAGCGACGGCCGGAGTACCATTTACATATCAAATTGGCCATTTACCGAACATCCGAGAGAGTCGCCCGGTGTGGTTAATTTCTTTTAAATTTTATTGTTATTTTTATCGCCTCGCTGTGTTCGGCGGTCAAATCACGCGCGAAAGAGCGCCTCCTCCCTTTGGATTTGGTGATTTAGATTCTGCTTTCGTGTTGAGAATCGGTTTCCGCGCGCTGATTGAAGTGCCTCCGACGAATTGGTGGGAAAACGGGGGTTCCGAGAGGCCCCCTTTGGTCGAGTTTCTGGGTGCGCGTGGAGTGATTTATTGGATCGAGAGATGTCTTGCTTGGTGTTAGGTGTACACCACGGAACGATAATGGGAAATAAATAGAATCTGACAGTGAATGACTTCGGGAGAATGTCAGGCACTTCTGCGTCGGTCTCTGTTGGGTTGAAAACCGTTTGGAAAAAAAAATGTCAACCATCCAGGAACCTCTTTTCAATCAATCTCTCGAATTGTTTATGAGCAATTCGCGTTTGTATGCTTCAACTGATGTGAAGCAACCGGCCCATGACCCATAACAGAGGCTCAATCAGTCATTGGTCATTTTACCGAATAAATATTTCAAATGAGAAGAGAAACCCAACAAACGTTAGATCTCTTCAACTGGACGCGTCTCGAGTCCAAAAGACCTTCCAAAAAGCACGAAAGCTACCGGAAAGCGTAAACACCGGTAAGCCCGGAGCAACATCCAAAATCGCAACAAAAAAACAGCGATGGTAGGTTTGAGATTTCTTATACGGCGATCGAAATGAGCCCCAGTTTCAGCGCAGATTACCCACCTTGTTAGCATGCATGATTTGTGTAACGATCGAGCGAAGCGGTTTTCGGCGGAAAGAGGAATTCATTTTGTGTGTTCGTAGTGTTTGTTCGCGAACCACCTTGACTCTTTTTACGACATGGGATAATGACTGTTTGGACGTTGATTGGGGAGATTATGACCGGTTTTGTCAGGCAAATCTGTGTCGTGTTACAATTCTCAGCGGGCAACGGCTGGAACGACATTTCCTCGATCCATTGCCTTTATGAACACATATATTATAGTTCCGTACGCAGGAATTACCATCGGAATTGCACAGCCCCCCTCCCCGTACACATACACCAAATTGGAACGGATAATACGTTCCTCGTTCCTCTAAACACAGATGCAGTTACATAGGCAGCTATCAATTGCGCGATCCGAACGACCGGGAGTCGGGTATTTTGGTATAATTTCGCAGCGAATCAAAATCAACCCAAAACACAAGCCAGCTGGTCGTCCCGGCCAGCTCTGTTTCTTCGAGGGCTATACTTTCTCATAGCTCCGTTTGTCTGTCTGGCTGTCTGTCCGGTCTGATTAGTGGAGACTGGCTGCGTTCTTGATCATTATCGCGGGTGATTACTATCATTTGTGAATTAAGGCCAACTTTTGTGTCGGATTACGGTGGCTCTCTCCGGGGGAAGCAAGAGAAAGAGAAGCTAGCTGCTGGCTGTGGATTCCAGAAAAGTTTGAGCAAATTATGGCTAATGATATTATTACGGCCAGACAAACAAGCTCGGTATCTGTGTTTTTTTCTTCTTTCCTATCTTTGTGCAGCATCATGCTGATTTTCCGGAATTACCACGTTATGTTGAAGATGCATGCCTGTGTCCGGAAAGCAAAGGGCGTTTGCCCCATACACGCGCCGATGTAAAATCGGGGAAGGTCGTTGACATGCGTGTCTTCTTCTTTGTTTTTTTCAAATTTCAAAATATAAACAATAGATTTTTTTCACTACAGAGAGGTATCATGTCTAATGTAATAAAATGTTACTCATCCTCGGTGAGAACATCCTTTGATTCCTATTTCCTAATTCCTATTTCCTATTTCCTATTTCCTATTTCCTATTTCCTATTTCCTATTTCCTATATCCTATATCCTATTTCCTATTTCCTATTTCCTATTTTCTATTTCCTATTTCCTATTTCCTATTTCCTATTTCCTATTTCCTATTTCCTATTTCCTATTTCCTATTTCCTATTTCCTATTTCCTATTTCCTATTTCCTATTTCCTATTTCCTATTTCCTATTTCCTATTTCCTATTTCCTATTTCCTATTTCCTATTTCCTATTTCCTATTTCCTATTTCCTATTTCCTATTTCCTATTTCCTATTTCCTATTTCCTATTTCCTATTTCCTATTTCCTATTTCCTATTTCCTATTTCCTATTTCCTATTTCCTATTTCCTATTTCCTATTTCCTATTTCCTATTTCCTATTTCCTATTTCCTATTTCCTATTTCCTATTTCCTATTTCCTATTTCCTATTTCCTATTTCCTATTTCCTATTTCCTATTTCCTATTTCCTATTTCCTATTTCCTATTTCCTATTTCCTATTTCCTATTTCCTATTTCCTATTTCCTATTTCCTATTTCCTATTTCCTATTTCCTATTTCCTATTTCCTATTTCCTATTTCCTATTTCAAAAAAGTTTTTCTAACAATAATTTTTTCATATTTTCTTTGAAAAAAATACAACTAATCCTAATTTTGTTTAAAGTCAAGATAGCGATATAGTGTATTCGACAAAGTTTTAGATCTTGTTAAAATATAAACTTTTATCAAAGACATCAACTTTCCAAAGTTGTTGTTCGAAAAACTTTTTCCATGTAAATGTGCCCATCGTCCGAATTATGGAAAACTTGTTGAAAATTTTAAGTGCTATTTATATATATTTCTTTCAGAATTTTTAAAGCATATGTTTTCGAGAAAAATAATTTTTTCTCAAAATATTTCTTTTCAATGATTTTTTATCCAAAAAATTCTTTGATCATTTTTAATGAAAAACCCAAGTAATTTCCCACATTTCATTCAACAACAACTTTTTCATGTTTTTCGTTGAAAAAATGCTATTAATGTTCAATTCGTAACATTTAATAATAAATAATCGCATTTTAAATGCTCTACTAACTCTTCTCTGTTAAGAACCATGTCAAAAACGTGTCAAACGTGAGAATTTACACACAAAAATGTTACGAGCAAAACATTATTTTTTTCAGGGGTCTTCATACAAAAATTACATATTCCAAAGACTATAAAAGATAGTAAGTTGATGTCTTCGACAAAAGTTTATATTTTAACAAGATCTTAAACTTTGTCGAATACACTATATCGCTATCTTGACTTTTAAACTAAATTAGGATTAGTTGTATTTTTTTCAAGGAAAACATGAAAAAGTTGTTGTTTGAAAAACTTTTTCCTTGTAAAAATGCCCATCTTCCGATGTATGGACGACTTGTTGGAAATTGTAAGGGTTATTTTTGGTTTGGAAAGAAACGTTGCATATGTATTGGTGGGCGGGTATTTTCCAAGGGTGCAAACATTTATTTTGAAAAGGGAGTATGTATTTATTTTTTTCTCGATCTTTAGATATTGAATTTTATTTCGGAAATCATTGGTTGCATAGAAAAACTGCCTAGGAATCAGATGGAGGCAAGTAATAAAACTTCGTGAACCAAGTAAAACATTATTTGACGTAGGACTACGTGTTTCTGTTGATGTTGTTGCTTTTACAACCGCTCCCGTTGCTTCGTCCATGATATAAACTACTTCCCGGATAGAAAATGATTGATTGCTTCACGCCGGGGCAGCCAAATTAGGGCTGACTGGCTGAAGAATCACTCAGGGGTGGGGCTTGCGATGCAATGTTTCGCCTCGATTTTCAGAAAATCAGGAAATCCGAAAATTAAAAAAGTGGAAAGCTAGAAAATCAGAAAATCAGGAAATCAGAAAATCGGAAATTCAGAAAATTAGTAAATCAGAAAATCGGAAAATCAGAAAATCAGAGAATTAGAAAATCAGAAAATCAGAAAATCAGAAAATCAGAAATTCAGAAAATCAAAAAATCAGAAAATCAGAAAATCAAAAAATATAAAAACAAAAAATTTAAATATCAGAAAATCAGAAAATCTGAATATCAGAAAATCAGAAAATCTGAATAACAGAAAATCAGAAACTCGGAGAGTCAGAAAGACAGAAAAAATCAGATAATCAGAATATCAGAAAATCAGGAAATTAGATAATCAGAAAATCAGAAGATCTGAATATCAGAAAATCAGAAAAACAAAAAAATCAGAAAATCAGAAAATCAGTCCCTCCTTAATTGCTCTGAGTAGATGAGGAACAAGATCGTGCCGTTCAACTGGATGAGCTCTATGATGCAATGTCTCACAAATGAAGCAATAATTATATGTTACCCTAACGAGTAAACGTGTTTCTCAAACATTTTAAAGATCTGAGGTTTTTGGTAAACACGAAAAAGTCAGAGAACCTCGTCTCACCTGAAGACACGCTCTGGTGAGATTCAATTTTGCCAAATAATATATTCGTCCAAATTCGGAGAGTTGGATCACGAGAGTCCCGTTAGCTGGAACATAATTGAATAGATCTTTTTAAAAATCACCCAGCAAAATTGGGAAGAAATTTTGAAGATGACTGTCTTATCTATCCAGCATCTATGAAGTCTATCCAGGTTGTGAACAATCCAACTCACAACTCACAGCAAGCAGTTGGAGAAACACTATTAATCGAATAATTCCGTAGAAAAATCAAATCACCACAGCCATACAAATCCCACCATTTGACGATAACCCGTAATTACATTATCAATCCCCCTGGATCATGCCTATTTACCCAAAATTGCTCCCAGCATACAGCCATCCTCCCACACATTATCCCATCGCTATCGATAGTGAAAATTGCACGTTCAACATAAAACCGTTGCGTTACATTCAAACACACACACATCGATCCATGGGGTTCTCGGACCAACCGCAACAGCAATAGCAACGATGTGCAGCAGTTAGTTCGCAATTAAGGTGTGTGTGGCCAAATCCGACACGTCGTTCACTACACGCCACCCTTCCTCCTTCCTGCACGGTGGTGAAACGGACCGATTTATTTGTTATCGCCCCGTTCAACCGCCCTGCATCCAAACCGATATGGTCTGCTGCCGTATAATCAATCATTTGATGCTCTTTCACGTTATCCTGCGCTGCTGCTGAAAGTGATGGTCAGGTCCGATTACTACGAGGACGACGACGTCGGCTAACATTATTCTAGTTATCAATACAGTCCAAGCTGCACACGAACTGAACGAATGAATGAATGAATGCAGGAATAAGGAGGGAGGAGGAGGAGTGGCGTTAGCAGCGTGCAAATATTTATTCAATAGCTTTCAATCGAGTCTACTGCTGCTTCGTATCGGAAAGGTGATAGAGCGTTATCGATGCGGGGCAAGAGGTTTGATACAAAACATCCCATCTGTAGCAGAAGCAGATTTACTACTTCGATTCTCGAATAGAACGCCATTAGAGGAGGAATAGCAGGGCGCATTCGGCAGGATTCTGGTGAAATTCGACCATGTTGTTCTGCTCTCGGAACGACAGGGGGTTAACTACGTATGCTTCCTACCTACTTCGGTCGGGATTTCGAGTGGACCGAACATTTATTATTGCATTGTTAGAGGTTTGGTCGCCGGATCCTGGAAAAGCTGCTCTACGCAGAAGGTCCCTACGATTCCGTCCTTGATGAATTGGCTAAATGTCACAGCATGCGGCGGCACGGAACGGCACCGCTTGTTGTCTTAGTTAGTGGGTCCCCTAGCTGAGGCAGGTTCGGGTTTGGCGATAACTAGAAACTGTAACAAGTCAGTCACCTCACTCACTAGAGAATGTGTGTGCGAAAAAGTGTCAAATTTAATTCCTCTTCATTTGAGCCATTTGTCGACACCGCTGGAGTTGATCCAGAGCATAGGGCGAATCGCACAGAGAGAGAGAGGCGTCATATTTCGAGAAGTGGTTCAGGTTCGAGATATTAATTCATACTCGCACCATTGAAAGAACTGTTGTGGCTCACACAAACAGCTGGTTGAGTGGGTGCACCGTCGATAAGCATTGTTCTTCATTATTCCCCCTGTTAAAAGAGCTTCGAAAAAGAAACAATAAATCAGAGGACCCTTCCACTCAATGCTTCCCACAACAGTGTCAGAG
This sequence comes from Toxorhynchites rutilus septentrionalis, assembly GCF_029784135.1. Lineage (NCBI taxonomy): Eukaryota > Metazoa > Arthropoda > Insecta > Diptera > Culicidae > Toxorhynchites > Toxorhynchites rutilus. The sequence continues at coordinate 8,138,789 of NC_073746.1, forward strand.
AGAGTGAGTGAGTTGGAATGCAATTAAGAAGCGGCATGCGTGCTAATCGAATGTCCCCCGGATTTGGTCACGCGTCAACGCGTCTTGTTCTCCCATTTTTTTTCCTTCTCCGCTGTGAAGGAAAGAGGAAAAAAATGGAGGTTGGGTTCATATTTTCCGGCCCATCGCAGTCGAATGGATGATTTCACGGATCGACTGCCGTGATGAATTCTAAATGAGCCGAAGATATATGATGGGACTTTGTGATAGTTGCTTTATTTCGAAAGTATAACAGTGACAAAGACGTGATGAACTGAACTTTTGTGACAGTGCTTCCATGTGGAAAATAGAAATTATAATTAACTGCGTTTAAAAAAAACTATAAGTCGTACCGAAATAGTGTTTTAGGACGAGTTATCGAGTGTTGATGTTTGAACTTGGAAAAAATATACACTGCGAAAAAAAAATCAGTATTCTTTTTTTATTTACGAAGAAAAACTTTAATTTGCAATAACTAAAATACGTATTTTTTAGTTGTTTAAAAAAAATTCATATAAAATAGAAATCATGTAGAAAATTCAAAAAATTAGTCCAAGATGGTAAAACTGCTTTTGACAAACAACGATTTTTAAATAATTTTCGAATCTTCAAATTTTTGTTAACAAATTAAAGTTAACAATCAATTCTAGCCACAAATTATGAATCCTGATCTGATTTAAAACAAAAAGCTCTTTACCAATCTCCTACTAAATGCAGCCCCTTATTACAGAGGCACCTTAAAAATACCTGACTTCTGACTCACGCAAGCAAAAATAAACACGATTTTAAAAATTTAAAATATACTCAAAAACAAAAGTACGTGATATTTAAATTTAAAATTTTCAAAACTCGGACTTCTTGGCAATTATCAAACTTTAAGTGAGGGATTTTCAAACCGTTATATTGAAAAATTTTTAAATTCTCGACTTTCAACTTTTAAAATCAACAATTTTCAATTCGTCAGAATAATGATTTTGAAATCTTTAGATTTTGAATTTACGATTGATGTCCAATTTTCAAACTTCGGAATTTTTAATATACGAATTACTGATTTTCGAATTTTTAGATTTTCTATTTTCAAACTTTCAAAATTTTCGGATTTGCGATATTAAAATTTTCAAATATCCTATTTTAAATTTTTCGAATGATCAATTTTGAATTAACGAATTGTCTATTCACTAACTTTTAAACATACGATTTTTAATTTTTTTGTATCACCGAATTTCAAATTTAACAATTTTGAAATGTCTGGCTTTCAAATTTTCTATTTTAAAATTTTACGATTTCCAATTTTGGAATTTACAGATTTTCTATTTTTATATTTCCGATATACAAATTTTTAAATCGATTTCCGATTCCCAAATTAAGGATTTCAAAATTAATTTTTTGTTTTCATTCAACATTTGATTTTCAAATTTACAAATTTCCGATTTTCGAATGTCTGACTTTCAAATTTATTTTTGATTTCAATCTTGCAAATCCTTCCAAAAATTTTCAATCTTCGAATTTCCGATTTTCGCGTTTTATGATTTTTGATTTTTCAAATTTCCAAATTTGCGATGTTCAAATATTTTTTTTACTTCTAAAATGTTCGATTTTAAAATTTTAAGATCGCCGATTTATTCGACTGAAAAGGTAACAAAGTAAAACTATTTTAATAAAATATAAATAATTGTCTTCGAGGGCGATACAGCGATTATAGCGATCTTGCAACTTTTCGATACCATTTTTATAGTACGCTTTCGGTTTTTCTTCCAAATAGGCTTCAGTTTCGGTAATTCGGTAATCTCGGTAATTTCGTTAATATTCTACAGTTGCAATAGCTGGAGCAGAGTCCGGATAACGTTTGTCAAGCCATACTTTGGTTGGCACTGTATTTTTTTCCATCAAAAAGCAAAAGTTGCTTCACATGCACACATGTAACTCACGAACCAGTCGACCGATTGATATAAAATTTTGACACGTATCCATTGAAAGATGGCGCTTTGTGATAGTCAAGTAGATTTTTGCAAGAGGCTCCATCTAGACGTCAACCTTATGAACTTTTCAGCCGAACTGTTATTTCAGATTTCCGGTTTGTTAAGCTTTCAGTTATTGATAAAATTGTTGACGATTTTTTAGAATTTCAATTTTCGAATCTCTGGGTTTCAAATTTGAACCTCCGATTTAAATTTTTTTTTTATACAAAAATTTTCAAATAAATTTCTGGTTTTCAAATTATTTCACTGATTTTAAATTTTAAATTAACAATCGGAGATTTGAAAACAAAATTCCGTTTAATAATTTTTCGATTTTAAAAAGAATCGATTTTCAAATTTTCAGGTTTTCGATTTCAAATTCCGGTTTTTGATGTTAAATTTTCAGGTTTCGGATTTTAAGAGCCTTTGAAATTTCTGATTTGTCAAAATCCGATTTACCAAATTACAGATTTTCCTATGTTCGATTCTCCAATTTCAGATTTTTATTTTTTTTACAAATCACTGATTTTTAAATTTTCAAATTTGTTATTTTCTGACAAATTTTGATTTTTTGAGTTTGTGATATTGTGAATTTCTGAGTTTCGGATTTTTTTGTGAATTATTATATTTCAAATTTTCAAAATGTCTCTTTTCAGAGTTTTCAATTCTCGATTTACAAATTTTTAAGTTCGATTTCTTGCGAATAACTTCAATGAAATTTTTGTGACATTTCAAATTTTCGAAATGTTTCTTTTCAATGTTTTCAATTCTCGATTTATAAATTTTCGAATTTAAATTTTTTATAATTTTCAGTTTCAATATTTTCAGATTTTGTAGTTGTAAAATGTTAAATTTTTAGTATTCCGAATTCAAAAAAAAAACTTTGAAATTTCTGTTTTTAAAAGTCCGATTCACCAAATTTCAGATTTGCCTATGTTCGATTCTCCAATTTCAGATTTTTATTTTTTTTTACAAATCACTGATTTTTAAATTTTCAAATTTCTTATTTTCTGACAAATTCTATTGTGATATTGTGAATTTCTGAGTTTCGGATTTTTTTGTGAATTATTAAATTTAAAATTTTCAAAATGTCTCTTTTCAGAGTTTTCAATTCTCGATTTACAAATTTTTAAATAATTGATTTTCAAATTTAGAATTTTTATGATTTTCAGTTTTGAAATTTTCAGATTTTGTAGATGTAAAATTTTTAGGATTCCGATTTAAAACTTTGAAATTTCTGATTTTTAAAAGATTCACCAAATTTCAGATTCACCGATTCACCAAATTTCAGATTCGATTCTCGAATTTCAGATTTTCATTTTTTTTACAAATCACTGATTTTCAAATTTTTAGATTTCTGATTTTCTAACATTTCTGATTTCTTGGGTTTGTCATATTGTGAATTTCTGAGTTTCGGATTTTTTGTGAATTATTATATTTCAAATTTTTAGAATGTTTTCTTTCAATTCCCAATTTAAAATTTTTTTAATAATTGATTTTCAAATTTTTTTTATTTTCAGTTTCAAAATTTTCAGATTTTGTAGATGTTAAATGGTAAATTTTTAGGTTTCCGATTTGAAAAACCTTGAAATTTCTGATTTTTAAAAGTCCGATTTACCAAATTTCAGATTTTAATTTTTTTTCCAAATCACTAATTTAATACTTCCAGATTTCCGATTTGCTGACATTTCTGATTTTTTGAGTTTGTGATGTTGTTAATTTCTGAGTTCGGATTTTTTGTGAATTATTATATTTCAATGTCTTTTATGAAATTTCAAATTTTCAAAATGTTTCTTTTCTAAATTTTCAATTCCCAATTTAAATTTTTTTAAATTATTTATTTTCAAATTTCCGATTTTTATAATTTCCGGTTTCGATTTTTTCAGTTTTTCTAGATTTTAAATTCCGATTTTCATGTTTGATTTAAATTTTGATAATTCCGTTTTTCAAGGTTTCAAATTTTTCAGTCAACGATCTTCAAATTTGCAGATTTCCGATTTTCAAATTGCCAGTTTTAAATCTTTCAGTTTTCTGGAGAATCAGAAATTTTAAATCACCGATTTTCGATTTTCTGATTTTCAAAAATTTAAATCAACTTTTTCCCATTTAAAATTTACAAATTAAAAGTTTCCGATTTCAAAAAAAAAAAATTTAATTTTCGAAAAGAATTTATAGAAACTTAGAAATTTCGCATGTGCGATTTTTAATTCATTTCTTGATTCATTTCTTTAGATGATTGATTTTAAATTTTGAAATTTTCTAACATTCGACTTCAATGTTTTGAATTTCAAGTCCGATTTTCCAATTTTAGATTTTTCGAGTTTGAGCAACAGTTTTGAATAAGCAAGTATACCAATAATCCAAATTCTGAAAGTTGATGTGCGATGTAAACAAAAATCCCAACTCTCCAGATGTATCCGAGAAAGAATAAATATGCAAATTTCACCCCGCAGATCTTTTGTTGTCGTGGAATTGCAGCGGAAATGGGAATGCTTTCGATTTTTTTTTTAATTTATACCTTTTACGGACTAGGGAATTGGCATTTGCATATTGAGCAATTCCATGCCAAATCGATCAAAAAACAGCAAAATTTGACCCGATCTTCTCAATTTTTTTCGAAACTTGGAAACTATCTAAAATCACGATTTTCATTGTAATATGAACAATTTTATTTACGACTGATTTTAGAAACGGCATATTCAAAAACATTGATGTTTCTTTCGAAAATTTCTAACACTAAATCCAGATGCTTGATTGAAACATGATATTTGACAAAGTTGTTGGAAAATCAATAAACTATTTAGGAAAAAAAAATATTTTAAATACACTGTTAAAAAATCTTACTCAAAAACTAAATTTAATATTAAAAGCTTTTTTATCTCAAAACACGCTTCTCCGATATTTTTTATATATTTTCATTGAAAAACACTTATTACAAATGCTGTAAAAATTGTTTTCTCAATTACACCTAAATTTTTTTGCAAAAAAAAAATTGTTTCAATTAAATCTCTTTTTATCAATTTGTTTGGTATTTTCGATTGAAAACTCAAATAATTTCCTAAATATAATTCGTTAACCAACATTTTGTATCTCTTATATGTAGTTTTTAAGTTAATAAAAGGTTAAAGGTTGAAAAAAATTCAAAATATCGAAAATTTTCACACATAAAAACTAGAAGACCCATAAAATATTGATTATTGAATGAAATACAGGAAACTATATATGGTTACATTGAAACATACCAAAAGATTTTTTTAAATTTTATTTAAAAAAAAATTTTGAAAATTAAAATTCATTTTTCTTAAAAATATGTTTTTTTTATTTCTGAAAAAATATATATGCAGACTCATACAATAACCAACATGTCATCAATACATTAGAAGAAAAGTACTGCTACAGGAAAAGAGTTTTAATAACAAGAACTTGTTTATGGTTTCTTTGAAAAATTACTACCAATGTTCAACTCGTAGCATTTTAGTGTGTAACTTATCACAATTGACCTTCAGCATTTTCCTCTATTAAGAAACATGGCGAGACATGTCAAGCGCAAAAATTCAGACACAAAAATGATACGAGTAAAACATAATTTTTTTTCAGGAATGTCATATGTTTCAAAAACTATAAAAGATAGAAAGTTGTCGCCTTCGACAAAAGCTCATGTTTTAATAGGATCTATAACTTTGTCGTATACATGATATAGATATCTTGACTTTGATTAGTTGTAACTTTCTAAAAGAAAACATGAAGGAGTTGTTTTTAGAAAAACTTTTTCCCTGTAAAAGTGACCATCTTCCAATGAAACTGTGAATATAAATTTTGCGATTTTTTTTCCGTGCAATTGAATTAAGAAAAAAAAATTGTTGCCGGATCAATGCATATCTTACAGTTTTGAAGGATTAAATTTACAAGCTTTGGAGCCAATTCCGGTCAAAAAAAATCCGCTCTCATTTATCGTCGATATGGGCAAAACAAATAATTTCTTCTGACACCAAACAACCCGTGTTGGTAATGGAATTAAAATTACGACAATCTCTAAAATTCGTACCATCAACCATAAACACAATCGTTTGATGAGCATATTACCACTTGTACATAACCCAAAGTAACCGTGAAATGACTTGACCATACAGAGGGCAGACATTTGCATGCCAGTTTCTGGGGACTCAAGCACCTCCAAAACCTCAGCTTGTGAAGGCTGTGCATTCCGCTCCAGCAGCTCTTTCGCGCTTGTTTTTTTTTTTAATGCATTCCTGTGTACGACGAGACGTGATGGTGAGCATAAATTTCGATACTTTATAGCCACCGAGAGCCATGGTTGATCGCATGCGCCATCGGTTCGGCCGTTATTTTCGATATATGCGCAATTTGCTGATACCGCCGCGCCATCAACTAGCGCAGAGAAAAAAAAACCGGGACAGGTGCGGAAGCGTGCGGTTGTTCGCCTCCAAAGGATATAAAAATTGCTTGTTTGTTTAACAGTTCCCTCCTCGCGCCGGACGGACGGACGAACGGACGTCGTAAATAAGCCAATCGATACGTTTCTTCGGTTCCGAGAAAAGAGAAGAAACGCCTTCCCCGCCTGAATGATGCATTCGAAATTGACTTATTTGCATAAAATAATATACTCGCTGTCAATCTGATGGACGCCGAGCGCTTCCTACCTTTAACGAAGTTTTCCAGCGTTGCAATCTTGTGAAAAGTAAATTGAATCTCAAATATTGAAAATCATTCAGAAACTTGCGAAAGAATCGAAAGAAAAAAAATTTTTTTTCGCTTCTCCCAAATTTACACACGTGTTCACTCCACGTCTCGGTGCGTGTAAATTTGGCCGATTCATGCCCCCGCGTATCATTCAATTTCCAGGCAAACAAAGAATTATCATTGCAGTAATTCGAGAGCAATTGTCTGGTGTTCCGGAAACGCGAGTGCGAATCGAGAGCGTAAAATAAAAACCCCAGAAGAAGAGAGGCATAATCGACGAGACACAGAAGAAGGTGATTCTGATTATGGGTAGCAACAAGACCGAGAGCACCACACCTTCGCCAAAACAGCTGGCCTCCAAGAATATGATGCTGGCTTTGACGTAGAGTTCAAATTTCCGTTTCTTGATTCTGAGAAACAACAGCTAGGGCTATTTCGGTTTGCGTCATAAACCAATCAAACTTCTCGTCGAATCCTCCGCACTGTGCAATTCGCATTGGATTGAAAGGTAATTGTTGTGGTGTTTGCTTTGCACCTATCTTCGCCTGAGATATGGAATATTTAGCCTTCCGAGAACTTTGCCAAATTGCATCTCGTTTTCTCTGGGAAGCATTTATTATTACGTCATGTGCTTGCGAGCGAGATCCGCAAAAAAAGATGTTTCTATTCTCACCGTAACTCTGGCTTTTTGCATATTGTAAACTCATAACAATTAAAGTACTTGATGCTCGTTCTATTCTTAGGTAAACACAATGCAATTACTTTTTTTTTCCTGGAAAACGAGAGCTCGGTAGCGATTTCATGCTTTTTAAATCGGTGATTGGACAATTGACTGTATTTTAACACTTCTCAAAACTATGGGAAAAGGCTCGAGATTTCTGGGTGATTTCTTTTAAGACAAGCTTGGCGAAGAGGGATTAGGTGCAACCAGACTCTTCCGCACCGGGTGCCAAAGTCCCACTCGACGCCACTGCCTCTGTCTCAATCTTTACGAATCTACTGGACGAGACTCCACAAACGAAAATGTATTTTAGCATGAAGTAACACTATTGCTGTTCTACGCTCAAAATTGTGCGATGAGTACGTGAAGCTTTCAGGCTTGCATTTTTCGCACTGATAATTCAACCATATTATATTATTAGAGTGCGGATGGATGTAGGGAAAAAAGTGCCCTTCGAATTTTCAAACGGGACATGATTAAATATATTGATTCCCACGATAAACTACCCTCTGCAAAATATCAGCTCAATCGGATTTCGTTTATCGACTCGCTGAGTATCGATTTTTGACAATTTTTTTTTTTTCAAAATGATCTCGACGTTTCATGCAATTTCAAGAAGGGATCAAATTATTTTTTTACTTGGGTGATTTTTCGGTTTTCAAAAAAGTCAAACTTCGACTTTGACTCCACATACTTTGCTGTGGGACACTAGTAAATGAAGTCAGATTGAGCTGTAATTTTGCGTAGGGTAGTATTTCGTGGGAATCGCCATTTTTAATCAAGTCCCGTTTGAAAATTCGAAATGACCATTTCCATTGCTATTCTAATGTCCATGTTTTATGAGTAAAATATAAAAAAAGAATTTACAAAACGTATTCGAGATACGATTTTTCCCAATTCCATGAAAAAATTATCTGAAACAAAAACTCCTTTTTACTCAAACATTGTAGATTTTTTCTTTCTTGTCTAAAAACGATTCTGGAATAAAAAACTAAAATTGCGCTTTGAATGTCAAATTTTATACAAAAACCTAAATTGTTGTTTTTTTGTGCAACACTGCCACACCTTTTGAACCACAAAATAAATGACGGATGGTTAATGCAGGCTCCATAACTACGGTAGGACTACACCAAAAGCTGTCATTTTTTTTTACTTTCATTATTGAGCAATTCCACGCCAAATCAGCCGGCCGCTGACCCGACCTTCTCCGATTTTTTTTAAATTTTGGTACATATGATGTAAGCTTCCTGAAAACACAATTTTCATGATCATACGACCAATTTAAATCACAACTGTTTTTTGAAAAGGGCGTAATCGATGTAACTCGAAATCCAGATGTCTGATTAAAATATGATGTTCGACAATGCTGTTGTAAAATCAATGAACTATTTAGGAGAAATAACATTTCAAATGCACTGTTAAAAATCTCACTCAAAAATTGAATTTAATATCAAAAACTTTTATATCTCAAAACACCCCACCTTCGATATTTTTTTTTTTGTATATTTTTAGTGGAAACCCCTTTCAATTTGACAAAGTTTGACGTACAACGGTGCTGTGGTAAATTCACCAAAATGAAGATATGAATTTGTGAAAATATGTGAAATTTCAATACTTTGTAAAGTCGTAAAAATTTGAGAGAAGTAATATAAAAAATGAAATCTACATACGATTCAACATGAAAACCTACATGTAACGTTTTGTTCTGGGACCAACCGTTCTCGAGATAAACCATTTTTTTTATAGTGAACACGATGTCAGTGAAATTTCTATACGATGTCGGAACACTTATTTGTTGTTATTTCCATCGAAAATTCGTTCACATACAATTTATATTTGTAAAGAACAAAGCAATATATACAAAAGAATAATATTTCTCGACTTTTATATATTTCAACTATGATTATTTATATACAGTAGAACCTCGATTATCCGCAATGCGGATTATCCGCGAAAGCGATTTCCCTAGTAATTCTATAGATCTTCCCGAAATTTGTCATTGAGTGGTAGAGTTTTGCGCTTTTGTTTTGGTCATGACTTTCACATTATCTGAACATTGGTGTACAGATGGATAGTTTAGTGCTTCCAGTATTGATGAAACATAGTTTTCATGCTAAAACATCCTTTTTTTGTGTTTACACCTCATTTTTAACCCTTCATTGCGTTATCCGTGATTGGAATTAGGATATACATATAGGATATAACAGAAGGATTTTTTAGTTTGAAAATTCTGCTTACAATTACTATTAGCCCAATCATAAAGTTCTTTTGATTTTTCAGCGAAACTAGCTCTACTTGCCATTCGTTTAAAAGTTCCTCCTATTGCATCCTTTGCCATGTGAAGTTGCAAGAAAAATCCATTCAACTTCTACACCATAGCTTCTCGTAGATTCACATAGACAAAGTTTTTTTCTATTCTTGTACTGAGAAGCAGCACCATCTGACAAATGCTTCAATAATTTCGATATAAACAGCTGTACTGCAACGGCATCATGTTTCAAAACCTCCGAAATGACAATAAAGCTCAAGCTCTGTAGTGTACCATTATCATTGCAATAAACTAATAGCGGGTGTATTGTGCACTGATAATTATTCCAATGATAGCTCTGAACCTCATCTTGTAAAACAAAAATATAATTTTCGGGAACATCACATATTATTATAATTTTTTCTTCTGCCAAACTATTTTTTTGTTTTTTAAAATCTTGCTTGTTCATTTTTATGAAATCGCGATGTATCAATTTATCAATTTTATTCACAAAACATGAGCAAAATTCTTCTGAAGGCATTTTATTCAATTCAATTTTACATCTATCAGTTGACACCTACTGCTCAAAAGTCACCTCTATAGCATTTTTTATTCAATTGAACTTGAAAGTTTTTTGTTTTCAAATGATGATACATCATTACAATTCACACAAATACTATATCCTTGTGCAGAATTTATTGGAGTTTTCAAAACTGCCAATCGATTTGCGGTGCGATGGTTGTTTATTGAATTATTCATCATCAAAGACGAAGGGGTAATTTTTCATTCAAACTGAAGTGTCTCTGTATAGTAAGGTTCGACAGGAACGTTCTAGGAACCGAATGAAAGCTTGTTGATAAGGTTAATTATATTTGCTGTTGATTTGGTTAGCAAAAAAATGTGTGCAGAAAATCTTTGAAAAAACAGAGAATAAGATTTTTCATTTCTTCCCTATATTGTTTACCCACTACTCCTACACAAACCAAGATGAAAATATGCACGTAGAATATTCTAATACCTGAAAGTTTTAGCTTCAAAATGAAACACATCCCATCAATATGCGTTGATTTTTCACGAAGTTAGGATATGTCAAAAATAACGTAAAAATCTCCGACTTCGCACTCTGTTCCTCTAATTTTTTTTGTCGAAAATGGTCAGTCTTAGGACAATAAAATTTGCATAGTTTTTCATGTGAAATTGCTTGTAGAATCGGTTTACTTTTCTTGTAAAGCTAAAATTTCACAAAGTATAATTTTCATTAATTTTCAAAAAATTCGTATCTCCATTTAGGAGAGTTTACCACGGCACCACTGTCCATCAAACCTTGTTAAATTGGAAGGGCTTTTTAATAAAAATTTACGAAAAATATCGGGTGTTTTGAGATATATTTTTTTTAATATAAAATTCAATTTTCAGTAAGATTTTTTAACAGTGCATTTCAAATGTTATTTTTCCTAAATAGTTCATTGATTTTCCAACAACTTTGTCGAACATCATATTTTAATCAGACATCTGGATTTCGAGTTTCTTTTATTTTTTAAAGAAAGACCAATGATTTCGATTACGCCCTTGTCAAAAATCAGTCGTCATTTAAATTGGTCATATGATAATGAAAATTGTGTTTTTGGGAAGCTTCCATCATAAGTACTAAGTTTAAAAAAATCGGAGAAGGTCGAGTCAACATTTGCTGTTTTTTGGTTGATTTGGCGTGGAATTGCTCTATTTTTAATAATTTAAATGATAATGTGACTTGTACGTGAAGTAATGTACCCGAAAAACAAACAAGTTGAATGGAAAACTAAACTCTTTATAAAAAAAAAAAAAAAAAACGAGTTTATACAAGACATGGTTCGTGGCGAATCCTACAAATACCTTGGATTCCGACAGCTCACCGGGATTCGCCACTCCGACATCAAGACGGAGCTGCGAGACAAGTTCTTGAGTC